>NC_135230.1:8987575-9227575 GCF_052324685.1 Brachyhypopomus gauderio | reverse complement strand
CACACCGGGTGCCACTCCTGTCAGCTAAGAACAGGCAACAGGCTACAATTCACACAGGCTCACCAAAATTGGACAAAAGAAGATTGGAAAACGTTGCCTGGTCTGATGAGTCTCAATTTCTGCTGCGACATTCAGATGGTAGGGTCAGAATTTGGTGTCAACAACATGAAAGCATGGATCCATCCTGCCTTGTAACAGCTGGTGGTGGTGGTTCAATGGTGTTGGGCATATTTTCCTGGAAAACTTTGGGCCCATTCGTTCCAATTGAGCATCATGTTAATGCCACAGCCTACCTGAGTATTGTTGCTGACCATGTCCATCATTTTATGACCACAGTGTACCCATCTTCTGATGGCAACTTTTAGTAGATTAACGCACCATGTCATAAAGCACGAATCATCTAAGGTTTCTGGAACACAACAATGAGTTCACTGTACTCGAATGGCCTCCACAGTCATCAGATCTCAATCCAATAGAGCACCTTTGGGATGTGGTGGAACGGGAGATTCACATCATGGATGTGCAGCCGACAAATCTGCAGCAACTGTGTGATGCTATCATGTCAATATGGACCAGACTCTCTGAGGAATGTTTCCAGTACCTTGTTGAATCTATGCCACAAAGAATTAAGACAGTTCTGAAGGCAAAAGGGGTGCAACCCAATATTAGCAAGGTGTACCTAATGGCTGGTGAGTGGCTGGTGATTGTATATATATATATATATGAAGATGAGACTGATTGGGAAGTATGATAAACAAATTACAGATTAAGCCATCATGTCTTGTGACTTTGGGATTTAATTTGATTGTCAAGAGAAACTGTTAACTTAAAATCCTTGCTGGCATATGTTCAATCTGGGTCTAAAAAAGTCAGCATATAGGCATGTAGTCCATGCTGTCAATAATTACAAATAAAACTCCTAAAGTGAATAAACTGACTTCCACCACGTCCTGCGAGTGACCATCCAGTTTCAGTCTCAATGTTGGCTCGTGGAGTGAGACACACCAATTCAGAGCACTTGGCCATGTAGGTGCTGTGGAAAGTAGAAAGCATATTGCCATATTGAGTGCTGAAATATAGATTAGATATAGATCCTTGGGGATGGGACCGCCCGCTTAACAAGCCACAGCTGGCTAACAGCCTGACTGAATCCTACTGTCTGAAGACAAAACGGAGAGTCAGCAGTATTCCGTAATACAAACGGGTGATCTGCGGATTAAGCGCACCTGGTGACAGCGTCGAATGTGACAAAGTTTGAAGAACCATTGTTGGCTTTTTCATAGGTTTTTTTCAGCAGTACTGCATATGCGAAAGCTTAACCTGTACAGAGTCCTCGGTGTAATGGTACCATTCATCAAAAATACACGCTAGTTAATGCTTGGGGTGTATCTTTCTCTCTCCTGTGAGACTTTTACCCTGATTCTTTCAGCACACATTTACCAGCACCACGAGTTGAGTTATCTTTTTACTGATCTAGGACCTGTGTCTGCCCAAAGTCAGCAAACTACAAGGCACATTTCAGATCATTGTGAAGTGCAGTATCTGAGCTTTAATTATTTATTTATTTTTTATGTTTTATTTTTATTTATTACTTTTTTCTTTTGGGGGGTGAGGAGGAGGTAGTTTGATGGTAGTCAATCTTGCGCTTTCAAAAGCAGTTGAGATAATTTACATAGAAATGAGTTCTAGATCTGGAGATAAACACCTCCGTCCTTGCATTGAGCTCCATTACAATCACATGCTTGAACACGGACATGTCTCTGAGGCCCAATCACTCAAACAACAAACACTCGAATGAAAGCAGCAGTAGATGGACTGGGAGGGGGGGACTGATCTCAGAAGCATGTGTCATGTTTATTAAATACAAATAAAGAGGTGACTACAACCAATGGGTATCATTACGTCTTCTGTCCCCAGTGTTACATGGGTCATTGGTAGCTCAGTGGTTGAAGTGCTTAACGAGTAATCAAGAGGTTGCCAGGTTTAAGGTTTAATCCCCACCATCACAAAGTTGGGTCCCTGGGTGAGGTTCTTAACCCTCCATTGTTGGAATTGTGTTCAGTCAAAATGATAAGTTGCTTTGGATAACTTCAGATAAATGGATGCTGTAAATGTGCATTGTTACATATGTGTTACATATGTGTTACATGTGTTACATACTTGTTGGATATGAGGGAAGGTCGGTAAAATCCAAGATTTAAAACCATCACCTCCTGTATGTGAAAGGATTAAGAAATCACACAAATTCAGAAAAACTACTGAAATGGCGTTAGCTCACAAGTGTTCAAAAGCAGGACAATGTCAGATATCAGGGTGTGATTACTTGCCAATGACTAAGTTCAATAATGCTAACTAAAAGTTTATTTATTTATTTTTTAATTATCATCAGGAAAATTATAAGAGTTGGAAGATTCTACTGTGAATTAAATCAAGTTTTAATTTTAGGTAAAGAATGTTTGTGAGAGTCCAAAATTAATGGGATCTATGGAACATGGCACAGAAGTGTTTGTCAATGTTCTCACTGATAAATCTACTTTTCTTAACACAGAATCCACTCAGGAACGATGCTCCCCACAGCAACTCTGTCATTTATTTTAGTCCATTGCTACAATGGGACACATAAGAAAACGGCCGGGTCTCCTTAGACTGGTCCTGATGTTACTAGTTTTAATTTATTAGCATCAAGAAATAATTTAATGCTGGGATTCCATCGAACACACTGATGCTGAATTAAATGTGTAGACTTTATAGCTAAAATGTGACTTGGCAGACTTTTAAGTTATTCAATTAATCAAAAAATATAATTAAAGGATTACTAGCATTATTCATTTTGGTACTTTTAAGAAAACTGAATACTGACATCTCAACCAGGAAATTCACTGACATAAATGTACATGCGCGCGCGCACACACACACTTTTTAACTCTTTGTGATGAGATTTTAGCAGACAAATACCTTAGAATTTCGTAGGTTGCATGCAGTTCTGTCTATTTCTGCTTCTATATTAGAATGCAATTTGTATGTTATTGTGCCAGTTTGTAGTTTTTAATTAGAAAATAATGACAAAACATAACATAAAAACTGTTCAAAAAATGTTTAATTTTTAATTTTGTTTTTATTATTATTTTTTTTTTTTTACTGGTGTGTTGCATACCCCAGTAAGAATATACTGCCAGTAAACATAGACCATTTCCATTTCTTCTTTACCTTTTCCGGTGATTATGTCTCCTGTGAATATCTGCTGCTCCCTGGAGGGCTGGAGGTGGGCCAGATGTGGGAGGGAAACCTGATAAATGTCACGGCTTGATGTCTAAATTGAGGCAGAAGCCAGTTCGTCAGGGGCCGGGGAAATGTAGCGCAGAAAATGACATTTGAAGCCCAAACTAGGAAGCAGTCATCTCCGCTGACAACCTCCATGATGCCGGATCACAAGCTAATGGCCACCTGCCTGTCTGCAGGTGAGCCAGGCAGAAAACAGGAAAGCCCTTTGCGGGTTATTCTGGCAAATAGCACGAGTGCTTAACTCAAACCACCAAATCGGGTGAAACGGGACTCTAGTGCACACACAGTTCACACAGTAAGATGGCAGGCCTTAAGCTAGCGCGTCCTGCTGCAAGCTACAGTATTGAGAGTGCTTTAGTTGAGTGATCAAAGATCAGTCACTGACAGTCAAAAGTGTGACGTTGCATTAATCTGGAACTAGCCTCTTCTGTTTCACTAGTAGCTAGTAGCTAAACCGTGTTAATGTGTTTATAATATTTATTCTGTTCTAGGCAGTAAAGTCGAGCTCGTGCTGGTGACATAGGGCATTGTGCTGAAATGATCTTACTTCATGCATCTACAAATATAGAATGTTTCCCCCTGTAAAGTGGATGTACAAGAGGTAAACGTTAGGTGTGTTTTTAACATGTGTAAGCCTACATCAATGTACTCATGTCACCAAGCACATGGTGCAAGGTTTCTGGTCATTATTCAACAGAATGGATTACAGTCATTGTCTTTCATTCAGATCTTTATCGCCGTTCAGACTCCATCTGTAAGGGTGCTCGACCATACCAGTTAATTAGCCTATGGATTAATTACTAGGAACAGCTATGTGGCCAGATAAGACTGTGGTCATTACATTTTCCTATATTCCTATAGAGCCCCGAGCTGTGTGTGTGTGTGTGTGTGTGTGTGTGTGTGTGTGTGCGTGCGTGCGTGCGTGTGTGTGTGTGTGTGTGTGCGTGCGTGTGTGTGTGTGTGTATGTGTGTACTCTATTAATGTATACACTCACTCTGTCCAATCTACCCGGTTGACGAACCAGGAAACATCCAAAGCAAAACATTATGCTGACACCTGCAGGCCACACTGAGAATAACACAAAACCCTACACACACACACACACACACACACACACACACACACACACACACACACACACACACACACACACTCACACATACACACAAACACACACATACCACATACCACATACACACACACACACACATACATACACACACACACACGTGGATATATATATATATATATATATATATATATATATATATATATATATATATATATATATATATATATATATATATCTCATCTGCATCTGTGGATCTCCGTGGGTGCGGTTACGCCCTGTGATAATCCGTCTCACCTGTGGCTCGTCTCGTCATTACTTGGGGTTTATGTGGTTTGTCTATTTAATGTGCGTTCTCGCGGCATCCTGTGCTCGTCGTTGTCTATATGTACCTCGCTCGTTGTAAACGTGTGTTTTGTGTGCGCTATCTGCGTTTTGTTATACGTGAATTAAATGTTACGTTGACGGAACACGTAGGACTCGTGCCTCGTCCTTCAGCCAGCCTTCAGCCGTATTCGTTTCTGTTTATACATCCTTTGTTAAGAGTATCATCACCTTTGCCTTTGTCTTGGCTTCTGTCTGTAGCCCTCAAATTTAAAGAATGTCCACATGTTCTAGAATCACAGCCCTCCCACTCAGACTTCTTCCTGTTTTTCATATGAACCCAACTGCTAGGAGAGCAGCCTGTGTTACAGCTGACCTGTGTGTGTTACAGCTGACCTGTCCACCGCCTGTGTTACAGCTGACCTGTGTGTGTTACAGCTGACCTGTGTGTGTTACAGCTGACCTGTCCACCGCCTGTGTTACAGCTGACCTGTGTGTGTTACAGCTGACCTGTGTGTGTTACAGCTGACCTGTCCACCGCCTGTGTTACAGCTGACCTGTGTGTGTTACAGCTGACCTGTGTGTGTTACAGCTGACCTGTCCACCGCCTGTGTTACAGCTGACCTGTGTGTGTTACAGCTGACCTGTGTGTGTTACAGCTGACCTGTGTGTGTTACAGCTGACCTGTCCACTGCCTGTGTTACAGCTGACTTATGTGTGTTTCAGCTGACCTGTGTGTGTTACAGCTGACCTGTCCACTGCCTGTGTTACAGCTGACCTGTGTGTGCTACAGCTGACCTGTGTGTGTTACAGCTGACCTGTCCACCGCCTGTGTTACAGCTGACCTGTGTGTGTTACAGCTGACCTGTCCACCGCCTGTGTTACAGCTGACCTGTGTGTGCTACAGCTGACCTGTGTGTGTTACAGCTGACCTGTCCACCGCCTGTGTTACAGCTGACCTGTGTGTGCTACAGCTGACCTGTGTGTGTTACAGCTGACCTGTGTGTGTTACAGCTGACCTGTCCACCGCCTGTGTTACAGCTGACCTGTGTGTGTTACAGCTGACCTGTCCACCGCCTGTGTTACAGCTGACCTGTGTGTGTTACAGCTGACCTGTGTGTGTTACAGCTGACCTGTCCACCGCCTGTGTTACAGCTGACCTGTGTGTGTTACAGCTGACCTGTCCATGCCCAGCCCTGCACTTCTATCTCATATATAGAATATATCTCACACAAGCACATTAAAATGAATGACCATATGATGCATTTGTATTATATGTGTGTACTTTGCATGTGACAAGCTCAGCAACAAATTATCCTCTCTGAGGGATGAATAAAGTTTTCAATTCAATTTGCACACTGTCATGAAGTCATTATTTGTAAATCTGGGAATAGCACTGTTTATGGACAGAGTTATTAATAAAAACCATGCCATAAACAAATCAGTTTCAATTCAATTCGAGTTTAATGTCATTACAAATATTCATGAGTGTGCAGTGTTATGAAATGTATTTGAGCCAATGGGTGCAGTAACACAGAGGTAGCGGAGGTAACTGTGAGGAGCAATATGACTCACTGGGTTCATCCATACGAGTGCATTATCTCTGATCTCCATCACAGATACATATAAGGTTGTGGGTTATCATTAATGTGCAGTGGTGTGTGAGTTATTATTGCAATGGAATATATTCTGGAGTATGTCTACAGAATAGTTAGAGTAGTTGATTTCTCTGCCACATACCTTGAATCTCTACCCAATAAAGCAGGGTTAAAGATATTCTACCCTCATTTAACCCTCTTTACAGTGGGAGGCGAACTCGGTTCACCAACCACATTTGCGCGGGAGAAAAACAGATAATAAACAAATTAAGTGTACCATTTTACTGGTTCCACTGAATCTAACACACCATGCAGTCTTCCTGCCAGTATCACTGAATTCTCTCCTATGTTTAATGAAGCAGAGGCACGTGTTACTGTCTGCTCCGACTTAGACGGTATCTCCAGAACCTTTATAGCTATTGGTCCTTTATAGACACACACACACACACACACACACACACAGTTCTGAGGAGCCTTTTAGAAAAGCATGCTTTCTCCTGGGGTTTATAAAGTATTTTATGTGTGTGCACTGTGCAGAGATAAGTCAATTTGACCAATTTGCCAGGAAGTCCCTCAAAATGACCTGGCTCTTGCATACATCCTGAGGTTCTCGGTATATATCACACACAAGCTGCCAGTTCCCAGTTTGGATTAGTTTATCACGCATATGCCAATCCTTGTGCTGGTTAGACCTACCTCAGAGCTTTGTAACAATATATATCTGCTTTTGGATTCATTTGTAGCTGAAAATGGATCCACTCAAAATTCCAGTGACCTTAAGCGGCTTTTGTTTTTGGTTTGTTTTGTGGTTTGTTGATAGACTAGGCTAGCTTCCAGAAGCTTCCAGAGTAGTTTGTTTACACAGACAGGTTGTCTTACCAACATCAGAAGTTCTCCAACTGCACTCCTTTAACAACGATTGCTCCTCTCTGTGCAGGAGAGAACCACCATGTTGCTTTTCTAGGAAGCTTCTATACATTTGTTATATTTTGTCATTACATCCAATATTTTGACATACATCCACCTGTCGAATGTTATTATATACATTATGTTGCCAAATGTATTCACTCACCTTCCTTGACTCACATATGAGCTTAAGTGACATCCCATTCCTAATCCACAGGGTTCAATATGACGTTGGTTCACCCTTTGCAGCTAGAACAGCTTCAACTCTTCTGGGAAGGCTGTCCACAAGGTTTAGAAGTGTGTTTGTGGGGATTTTTGACTATTTTTCCAGAAGCAAATTTGTGAGGTCACATACTGATGTTGGATAGAAGGCCTGGCTCTCAGTCTCTTGCTGTAATTCATCTCAAAGGTGTTCTATCGGGTTGAGGTCAGGACTCTGTGCAGGTCAGTCAAGTTCATCCACACCAGATTCTGCTATCCACGTCTTTATGGACCTTGTTCTGTGCACTGGTGCACAGTCATGTTGAAAGAGGAAGGGGCCAGCTCCAAACTGTTCCCACAAAGTTGGGAACATGGAATTGTCCAAAATGTCTTGGTGTGCTGAAGTTTTCAGAGTTCCTTTCAATGAACTAAGGGGCCATGCCCAGCTCCTGAAAAACAACCCCACACCATAATCCCCCTCCACCAAACTTTACACAAGACACAGTACAGTCAGACAAGTACCGTTCACACTTCCACGCTGGAATTTGTTGAGCTCCTGAGAATGATCCATTCTTTCACAAATGTTTGTAAAAACAGTCTGCATAGCTGGGTGCTTGCTTTTATATACCTGTGGCCATGGAAGTGATTAGAATACCCGATTCCGATAATTTGGATGGTTGATACTTTTGGCGATATCAAGATGGTGGTGTTGCTTTTCTTCTACAAGCCTAATTGCTTTTGCAAGCATACCCTGTTGGTCAACAACCTTACCTCTTATCTGTTTCTGCTCACGTCTTCAGACCGATGAGGTTTGTATTAGCTCACACTTTCGTCTTGGTGGAATATGAACCTTGGCCAACTACACACAAGCAAGGAAGCACAAACACTGATGACAAATCTACATATAGCATAAGAAATCAGAATTTATATACATGAATTTGATTAGATCAAATGTATATTATTTTAACTGGAAATTATAGCTAAAGAAACTTACAGGTGCTGGTCATAAAATTAGATTATCATGAACTGTCACGTTGAGGACCCCGGCCCCTCCCCTTTTGGGCGTGTGTTTACGTTGTCCACGTGCATCGTCTGCGTCAGTGGTTATCCGTGGTGGGGGTTATGTCGTGTGATTAATAAGTCTCACCTGTGACTCGTCTCGTAATCACGTGGGGCTAATGTGGTTTGTCTATTTAATGTGCGCTCGCGCAGTGTCCTGTGCTCGTCGTTGTCTAATGTTTACACGTTCCGTGTCAAGTTCAATGTTCTACGTGCGCTATTGTGCAATACTTGTTGAAATTAAAGTGTCGTTTGCTCTGCAACCCGAGGGTTCTGTGTCTCGTACTTGGCTGCGCCCGAACGTCACATGAACAAGTTGATTTATTTCAGTAATACCATTCAAAAAGTGAAACTATACTGATTCATTACACACAGACTGATATATTTCAAGTGTTTATTTATTTTAATTTGATGATTAATTTGATGCCAACTAATGAAAACCCTTAATTCAGTATCTCAGAAAATTTGAATATTGTGCAAAGGCCTTTAAATGTTCTCTCAGACTAGTTCTGTAGGCTACACAATCATGGGGAAAACTGACTTGACAGTTATCCAAAAGACGACCACTGACACCTTACACAAGCAGGGCAGGACACAAAAGGTCATTGCTGAAGCGGCTGGCTGTTCAGAGAGCTCTGTGTCCAAGCACATTAATAGAGAGGCGAAGGGAAGGAAAAGATGTAGTTGAAAAATGTTTACAAGCGAGAACCACCATGCACAGATGTATGCAAGACGTGGGTTTCAGTTGTCGCCTACCTTGTGTCAAGCCACTCGTGAAGAGACAACGTCAGAAACAGACTGGTCTGCTGCTGAGGGTTCACAGTTATGTTCTCTGATTAAAGTAAATTTAGCATTTCCGTTGGAAATCAAGGTCCCAGAGTCTGGAGGAGGAGTGGAGAGGCACAGAATCCACATTGCATGTAAAATTTCCACAGTCAGTGATGGTTTGGGGTTCCATGTCATCTGCTGGTGTTGGCCCACTGTGTTTTCTGAGCTCCATGGTCAACGCAGCCATCTACCAGGACGTTTTAGAGAACTTCATGCTTGCTGCTGCTGACCAACTTTATGTAGATGCAGATTTCATTTTCCAACAGGACTTGGCACCTGCACACAGCGCCAGAGCTACCAGTACCTGGTTTAATGACCATGGTATCCCTGTTCTTAATTGGCCAGCAAACTCACATGATCTAAAACCCATAGAAAATGGGGGTTTGTGAAAAGGAAGATGCAATATCCCAGACCCAACTATGCAGAAGAGCTGAAGGCCACAGTCAGAGTAACCTGGGCTGCCACGCCGCATTGATGCAGTAATTTAGTGTGCTGTACATGCTCATACTTTTCATGTTCATTCTTTTCAGTTGGCCAGCATTTCTAAAAATCATTTTTTGTATTGATCTTAAGTAATATTCTAATTTTCTGAGATACTGAATTTGAGGTTTTCATTAGTTGTAATTCATTTCATAATTTTATAACCAGCACCTGTACATACTGATTAACATTATTGATGACACCAGTGTCATAAGGACTTATGACCAAAGGTCATGATCATTTGTGTAATCCAGCACTCACACACTGTCTCATGTGTGAGGTTCCAAGTGCTATTTGAGGCCCGTCAAAATCCTCTGAAATAAAGTGGTTTCATAAGTGCACCAGCATCACAAATCACTGCAGCCCTTCTGTATCCACTGTAGTTACATATTAAATTTTTTACATTACATTTATGGCATTTGGCAGACGCCCTTATCCAGAGCGACTTACATTTTTATCTCATTTTTATACAAGTGAGCCTTGCTCAGGGGCACCTCAGTCATGGCCTCAGGTCTGGGAATCGAACCCACGACCCTCCATTCACAAGACCAGTTCCCTAACCACCAGGCCATGACTGCCCAAATATATATATGACTCACATTAATACCAAAACATGTCACATCACCATAAATTCTCAATCACGGTCACACGTTTGTAAAAGCAACAGTTCTGACAGAGAAGAACCACAGTATCTCCTCGTTTTGTAACTTCAGCAGCTTAAGGAAATGTTTATACCTCCAAATGACCTACGTGAACCTGAGTCTCTTTTTCTGTTTACAGAGAACAAACCACATTTTAGGGTATCAAGAAACTGCATACTCATGTGGTGGAGTATACATGACAAAAAGGTTCTGAGTAGACTGGATTTCAAATAGGATCTCGTATGTCTGTGTCTGATGTAAGATAATCCAGATACTTTTATATACACTCCATTAGAACCAGTGCAGAGTTAGGAAGGATAAAGTGTCCGGAGCCACATCGATAAGCATCATTTATATCACAGCTGTTCTCATCTAGATATGTCAGCAAAGTCATACGTGACGCAGAAATGCAGTGTAAACAAAACAAAAGTGTTTTGTTTATAAACAATTCAATAACAGTATTTTTTCTCACCCCCTGCTTTCTGGTGTGTTTGCAGGTTTGTTTGTATGCAATAAAGTGCACAACATTTGCTGCAATTATTTGAGCATGAAAATCTTGTAATTCTAATATATGATGTAGAAATAAATAAGAATATTTATATATAAAAGCCAAAGTGGGAAATAAAAGATCCACTGCAGAAAGCAGATGGAATGAATTACATGAATAATGACAAGTGGAACAATGCTGTTAATTGATTAATGTAACATATGATTAAACATTTTATTTTTGCTCCTTAGTCTGACTTGAGTGGTGTTTAAAGCTTTATTCATACATTGATACATAACCAGCCCTTTGTCATAGCCATAATTCCATTAGCATAGTTGCACACACAGTCCTATAATCAACTTGTGTCATGTGTTTGTTTGAAAAAAGATTACATTTGCATCTTGTGCAGTAAATTGTTGATCCATCCTTACAACACACTGTCATGCCAAGCTCCGCCCACTCCCGTGTGTCCTGTTCCTCGTTCTGTCAGTCACACCTTCTTGTTTATTTCCCTGCCTTCTTTTATAGGTTTCAGCTGTTTCTAGTTTAATTTATACTTTGTGTTGCTGTTATTCCTGTTTGCTGACCTTGTGGGTCAATATTCTTGGATAGTCTTCCTGGTGCCTTGTTATGGATTATATGGTTTGCGTGGCTTTGTTAAGATCTGCTAAGATGTGATTCTATGTCCCTGGTTTTTGCCCTGTCTAAGGTTTTTATCTGTAAGTACGTTGTTCATGTTCAGTTTGTTTAAATTACTTGACCCCTGTGTTTTCTAACTTTGTGACTCTGTACTCTTTAACCAATTTTCACATACCGTAAACCCTAGTGATTCTTGTTTTTGTAAATATTTGTAAATATGTACTACATATTCCTGTTTGTTTAATCAAGTTATTCTGTCTTGTTGGTAATGTTGTTTAAAGCCTCGGTTTTACTAGATACTTGTGGATTTAGTTCTCAATCTTGTCGTCTACCTTTTGATTTACCCTTCATATTCCTGCACTAGTACAGTTCTCTCAGGTTAGTATCTCTGTCTGTCAAGTCTGGCAATTATACCTTGTTATCCTCATGCCCACTGTGTTTGTTCTGTTAAATTAAAGGCAAATGTAAATGTTGAATGTGAAACCCCCCAGAAATAAACTTGGCTCTTCACCAAGTTTGTGAGGAGGTGGACACACGTGCGGTGAAGATGTAATGATGCATTATTACACACTCAATGTAAATATTTGACTAGATTTTAGCCTACAATATGTGCAACACCACAGACGCTTTTAACTTATGAGAAAGAAATAATATTAAATTGGCTCTGAGAACTGGACTTTGACTGAAAGTCTCTCTCACCAACGTGAATCTTCTGTTCACCTGCTGGTGTTTACACCCCTCTGAAAAGGGCTGGTGTATGATGGACTCGTTGTTGGCTGTATGTCCAACTCAAGGTTTACTTTACTTGGTAGGCAAGGCCTCCTTGAAGGTCTCCCCACCTATACTCGGTTCTCCTTGAGCACTGTGAGTAGAGACTCACAATCTTAGCTTTATGTCGACATCTCTGGTACTTTGTGAGTATTCCGACCTATTCTATAAAAGTGTAATAAATGGTGTATCTGGGTCTTTCAGCACCTAACAGTGTTTTTAAGTTGTGAAATAACACTGTATCTAACATCATTTGACCAATTGTATATTGAACTGAATATTGGCACAAAATTATTACTGAAAATGAAATTTGATCATTTGAAATACTCATTTTGGGCTCCCATCTGGGCTGTGCAGGAGAAGTAACAAAACCGGGATTCTAATCAATATGTCCACACAAGTGTACAGTAAAAAATGTGTTTTATACACAACACAGGCACAGCAAACCAATGCCACAAGTTGTTATATACAGTGTTTATTTAACATTGAAAGAGACCTTGGACAGTTCTGCCCTAAGAACAGCACCAAACTGTACCCTGTCTTCTGTCATTTGCATAATCCTATTGCAGAAAACAGAAACGAAAGATAAAGGTCAACAATAGACTAACCGCTACCCAAAAACTGTGGTTAGGCAATGTGCACTGCTCCAAAAACCCAGTGGCGCGATCTAGACTGAAGAATCTTGTGTGTGCCGGCATCCTGTATTACGGTAGTGCATTTGTGAAACGAGGTACTGTACGGGGAAAGCGTTTCACACTTTTAGTGCAGAGACTGAAAATCTAAACTGTGTTTTACAGCTTAATGAAACATATCGTAATGAGGTGTAATGCACAGAAAGCCATGTAGATCTATTCGGTTCATGTTAATTTTTGAAGCAATATGAAATAAATAAATGAAATTGTTAACAAATGACTTCACTCTATTCTTGAAATATATGATTTTCAAGTGTTTTAACTGTAGGAAGTTAGAGTGATAAGATTGACAAAAAATATCTGAAATGGAGTCTGAAATAGTAAAATCTAGATGTATTCTGATTATTAAAATTCACCACTACCATCACCATCAACATCATCACATACAAATGTGCACATTTTCTTCCACAAACATTTAGTTTTTTCACCCATCCTCTTGATTTTGTGTGTGTGTGTGTGTGTGTGTGTGTGTGTGTGCACGCACCACAGCCCCCTAGTGATCACTAATGTGTGTGTGTGTGTGTGTGTGCGCGCGCGCACCACAGCCCACTAGTGATCACTAGCTGGTGGAGTACTGCAGTACTGGATGTGTTAGTACACTAGCTGGTGGAGTACTGCAGTACTGGATGTGTTGGTACACTAGCTGATGGAGTACTGCAGTACTGGATGTGTTAGTACACTAGCTGGTGGAGTACTGCAGTACTGAATGTGATAGTACACTAGCTGATGGAGTACTGCAGTACTGGATGTGTTGGTACACTAGCTGGTGGAGTACTGCAGTACTGGGTATGTTAGTACACTAGCTGGTGGAGTACTGCAGTACTGGATGTGTTAGTACACTAGCTGGTGGAGTACTGCAGTACTGGGTGTGTTAGAACACTAACTGGTGGAGTACTGCATTACTGGGTGTGTTAGTACTCTAGCTGGTGGAGTACTGCAGTACTGGATGTGATAGTACACTAGCTGGTGGAGTACTGCAGTATTGGATGTATTGGTACACTAGCTGGTGGAGTACTGCAGTACTCGATGTGATAGTACACTAGCTGGTGGAGTACTGCAGAACTGGATGTGTTAGTACACTAGCTGGTGGAGTACTGCAGTACTGGATGTGATAGTACACTAGCTGGTGGAGTACTGCAGTACTGGATGTGATAGTACACTAGCTGGTGGAGTACTGCAGTACTGGATGTGATAGTACACTAGTTGGTGGAGTACTGCAGTACTGGATGTGTTAGTACACTAGCTGGTGGAGTACTGCAGCACTGGATGTGTTAGTACACTAGCTGGTGGAGTACTGCAGCACTGGATGTGAATGTACACTAGCTGGTGGAGTACTGCAGTACTGGATGTGATAGTACACTAGTTGGTGGAGTACTGCAGTACTGAATGTGATAGTACACTAGCTGGTGGAGTACTGCAGCACTGGGTGTGTTAGTACACTAGCTGATGGAGTACTGCAGCACTGGGTGTGTTAGTACACTAGCTGGTGGAGTACTGCAGCACTGGGTGTGTTAGTACACTAGCTGGTGGAGTACTGCAGCACTGGGTGTGTTAGTACACTAGCTGGTGGAGTACTGCAGTACTGGATGTGATAGTACACTAGCTGGTGGAGTACTGCAGTACTGGATGTGATAGTACACTAGCTGGTGGAGTACTGCAGCACTCGATGTGATAGTACACTAGCTGGTGGAGTACTGCAGCACTGGGTGTGTTAGTACACTAGCTGGTGGAGTACTGCAGTACTGGAGGTGTTAGTACACTAACTGGTGGAGTACTACAGTACTGGGTGTGTTAGTACACTAGTTGGTGGAGTACTGCAGTACTGGAGGTGACGGTGTTCAGCTACTGGAGTATTGAATGTAAAAGTGTATGGCAGGTAGAATGAATTCTCGAGGTAAAAGTCCCAGATTGGCTGGTGGTCGACTCTCTTTCCTCTTGCTTTCATTCCTGCACTTAAGGCTACCAGGGCCGACAGAGCTGTTTGCAATATCGAGCATTAAGTAATGAATTAAATTCAGCAGTACTTAATCTCAATTTAATATTAAGATTAAGTACTGTTGCAATTAATTAATTAATTATTCATCCCTGAAGCTGCACTTTGATTTAATTTACTGTGTAATACCATATGTTTAAATGTAGCGTATAATACTACCTAAATATGTTCTGTTAGTTATTGATTAGGCCATCAATAATTTAAGATCATTATTAGCATCATTCACATAATTATTTGCTATTGACATTATTACATAAATACTTGATGTGATTATACAGTGTTAGGATCATATTTAATGTTTGGTCTTCACTTGTTATTCTTCCACTCACTTACTTATTATAGTCAAAGCTTTTTAAAGCTTTCTTTTTAAAGACACAACTCAGGAAATTCAATTCTTAACTTACTGTATCTGGTGTATATTGTCTGTGATGCTTTTTCCTGGATGTCACTTGTGGGCAAGGATATTACTGTGGGTCTAGTTTTTAGTTTGAAACAGATAATTAGAAAAATCGAGTAGCTAAATAGTGTAAATAGAATCGAGTAGCTAACAACTAAAAATTGCTGAAAACTTGAAAAAAACTCACCCATGAAATCTGAGATATTTAAGAAATTTGATATCTGATATCTATTCTGTACTGTGCCTGCATTCTTGTAAACAAGGTCCCGATCAGTGCTGTCATCAGCTGACATCGGTGTGTTTGACCCTGTACCATAAGAAAAGAAAAATAGTTTACAAATTATTTTACCTCCAATTCTGCTGTATATAAAATTAGAGATTGATTTTAAAGCAAGTGTGCAAATGTGCATTAACTTTATAAAATGGATTGTTTGGCTTGTTTTTTACACACAGGATTGAGTCAGTATCTGATATCTATTTGTTGATGTGTACAGCCCTGCCCCAAAACTATTGATCTTTCAGTGGAGATTCACATTTTTGTGATGTTTTATAAAGACTTTTTCAATTTTCTGTACTGTTGAAGTAAGAAACCATTGTTTAGCAAAAGCTTATGGCAAGATATTGCATTTCTCAGTGGTGGTAAGTATTATATTTGCTCTTACAGGCGGTCGTATTTTTTCAGTTCCTCTGAGGCCAAGGAACTTGAGGGTCTTGATCATTATCTAGGCTGTTCCCAGGACCGCATTCTTCTGGATAGAGATCTTCGATGTTGTTCCAAGGATCTGTTGGAGACCTTCTCCCAGCTTGAGGGTCACAGCCCCTAGTCCTGCAATTAGTATGGGAACCACTGTTGTCCTCATCTCCCCCATCTAGCTCTTCTCCCAGCCCTGGATGTTTCTTCAGCTTTGCATGTTCCTTGTTCCTGATGCTACATCATCACGCCATTCTGTTTGGTCGGTTACCATTACCATTTTGTTTTGTTTTTTCACATCATGTTCCTGTGCTCCCATGATTAGTGCCTCTGTGCTGTCTTTCAATCCACCCGTTTACAGCCATCAGTAGGATTTCACTCTTTACACTAAGATTTCACTCTTACATTCTTTGCCGGTGGTACATACCATGCAGGGGTTCTTACTCCCCTGACACTTCCTGTTCTTCATGATGTCCAACCATCCTGAGATTCTGCTGTCTGAGATGTCTTGGGACCATCTTCCTGGCATGTTCCTGGATCTTTGATGCTTCATCCTGGATAGTGGCTCTGATGTTCACTTGTCCTTCGACCCCTTGTGTAGTCTCAGAGTGCTGGATTTGGAATGACACCTCTATGCATTGTGTGGACTTGATGTCAGTGGTTTCCTTTGATCAGGTAATTACCCCAGTGGGGTATCTGATGTCTGGTAGACCGTGGCGGAACCAAAGGGGGGGCTCTGTTCCAACAGAGCCTGCGCCACCCCTAGTGCCACCCCACTGGTAACTTTAACCACTGGCGACCGGTCGATCGCGACATAATATTTAATTTGTGTCCATTTTACACTCACCACCCCTGTCGACAACTAACCCCTCCCACCCCCCACCCCCCACCCCCCCGTGGACCCCTCGGATAAAGCTTTGGTCACCCCTTGGCCACCCCTTGAAAAAAAGTCTAGCTCCGCCCCTGCTGGTAGAGTGTAGGTCTTGATGGCCAGGGTCTTGTTCTTACCAATCAAGGGTATAACAAGAGGGGCGGAGCCTGGGATTGAGAATGGTGGGAGGAGGAGGGTGTGTATGTAGAAGTGGTCGTGTCCCTCCTGGATACTGTCTCTATAAACTTATTATTATATTAATATGGAACAAAATTATTTTGACAATAGAACATGATACTTCAATGCAAGATCCAGAATAGTCCAGCCTTTAGTGACCGTATGGAGCTTACACATAAACCAAACATTATTGAAGCATCCTCCAATCTGAATGTTCCTTCTATATATTATTTACCCATTAGTAACTGAATGGGATGAATTTTAATGAAAATGTATAAATAAATAAAAAAAAGTACTATATGCATTTATAATATTAAATAGTTTTTATAAAAATGTAAATGTATTTTGGCCACTGCGTGTTCTGATGCTCATTCCCTCTCTCTCTGTGTTACTGCTTCTCCGTGTTCTGCATCTCGTGCTGTTTCCATCTGTTCTGTTTCTCACTGTTCTTCTCGTCCTCTCACTTCTGCTCCCTGCTCATTTCCTGACTGCACTCTGACAGTCTCAGCTCATTTGTTGTGTGATCATTTCGTTAACGTTTTGTTTTAATCATGTTGTCACACGTACATGTGAAAAAAAAAAACATTTGAGACAAAACTACATGTGAATTATGTGGCTTTGGTTTTTGCATAATCGGTTCATACTAAATGAACAGTGTTCTGGTTATTCATCCATCCATTATCTGAACCGCTTAATCCCACTAGTCGGGGTCACGGGGGGGCTGGAGCCAATCCCAGCATCTCCGGGCGAAGGCAGGGTACACCATGGGCAGGTCCACCACATGGCCAACACACACGCACACCTACGGGCAATTTAGAGTGATCAATCAACCTAACACGCATGTCTTTGGACTGTGGGAGGAAACCGGAGTACCCGGAGGAAACCCACGCAGGCACAGGGAGAACATGCAAACTCTACACAGAGCAGCCCAGACCGAGAATCAAACCCAGACCACCTTGCTGTGAGGCGATAGTGCTAACCACCACACCACCATGCCGCGTGTTCTGGTTATATTTCACAAATTTTCTACTTGGTGGTGCCCCCTTTTGCTAACTTAAACAATGCCTGCGCTACTTAATTAGCTAATGCCTGTTTTGGTGGTCTAAATTTGTTTTAGGTAGATTAGTTTTAAGTGGCTAGCTTTAAAATGCATACACTCTCATGCAGGACTGACATGGATTTTTAAATGCTAGAGTTCTAAAATTCTCTAAAAATGGAGTTTTAAATGCTAAATTCTACTACTTATAGGCAACAGAGAAACCAAATGAAACTGGGTCTGACTGGCAGTGTTAGCCACTCAAGCGTTCAGAAAGATGCTGAGCAATTATGGGAAATGTAGTACCTGTAGTGAAGTTACACGGCGTGTGTATGTGTCCTGTAGTTCTGTTCAACAGTCCAGGTTAAAACATGGAGCATTAAAGCTTTTGTATTGATATTTTTTATCTACATGATTACAGGGGAGCATGGAAACACTGGGGTGTGTGGCCTAATAAACTGGGTCTAGTGACTCAGGTCTAGTTACCTGTACATGTAGCAGTGAGTTTAATCCTCGGGCTGAAATGTGAAATAGTTGCCATATCAACTTTACACTGTTTGACCCAGTCTTAACCTGGACTATCTTAGAGACATGTAACGCATTCTGACTTCTGTCTGTTACTGTTCTACTGTTGTAGTAACATTTTGTTATGCATGTGCAATGGGACAGAATCACACAGACACTTGCAGTTAAAATTCAGTGATAAATGTTTATATGCATGTGGGTCGTCAAAACACATCGTCAAATTACAAATTGAGGTCAAAATCAAAACGAAGTGATCAAAAAAGCCTGGGGAACTTCTATAAAACGAAAGGGACCAAAGTTAGGTCAAAACTTTAAAAACAGGAGTCCAGGAAAAGGTAGAAAAGGGCAGAAGACAGAAGACAGGATCAACAGAAATCAGAAGCACTCAGAATCTGCACAGGGAACCCCCATCATATGCTTCAGTAGGCCTTGGCAATACTAAACAAAGAAATCACCGGAGAGATGGAAATAACTACATACAATGAAATTGAAAACGGGTGCAAACATTCAGAAGTCCAGGTAAGATGGTCTAGGAGGAGACAACTGATTGGTTGAGACAGATGGTACAGTTTCCACCTGTCCGTCCAGGGCTTGATGGGAAATGAAGTTTGGGAAGGCAGTGACAGGTTACATTATTAACATTTACCATTAAGGGCTGCAACAATTCTTTATTTAATTTCTTATTTCTTTGCAAGAAATATTATAACACACAGGCAGAGATCATTTACATGTTAAAATTGCAATCTGCTACAAAAAACAATGTTGCGACGTCATGGATGCAGCAGGAGGCGAGAGATATGCAGTTATGTTTTTAATGTCCATATCATCAACTGAACAAAAGCTCTACCAAAATAAGAGTCTGCAAGAAAGCAGAGAGCTTTAGAACAGTAATTAAGCGGTAATTTAAATACTAAGCTGTAATCTAAATAATCTAAATAAGTCCTTCTAACATCGTTCAGGGGTTGAAGCACAGTCTGGCGCTCATGGGACAGGCAAGAACACTCAGAACTAAACGACGGGATCTGTGAGGGATTTAAAGCAGACAGGTAATGTGCGACAGGTGTTCTTACCTAAAGAGGGGCGTGTCAATACGTGGCAATGGGGGAGAGGTGTAGCAGTGACGTGTCATGGTGTGGGCGTCTCCCCTGTGCTCAGAGCCTGGCCTACCGTGACAAATGTACCTTATGTCTTGTGTGTTTAAGGTTAATGTTTAAATCTTCCATAGCATAGGGACCCTCTTCTTTTTATTTTATTTTTATCAGTAAAAAGTCCTCATGAAAATGAAACCAATATTTCAATAAATTTACATTTTATTGTAACTGAAAATATATATATATTAATTAATATTATTGCAATTACACATTTTTGGGACAAATTATGAAAATCAATGTTCCAGATTAAAATCGTAATGACTAAATGCAGTTTAGTGTACATTTATATGGTATAGAAAATATCATTAAAAATATATTTTACAGATTTTTTTTTCTTTTGGGGAGAGTCTAAAGTGATATTAGATACAGAAACACTTGGTTAGCCCCGATTAGCCCAGATGCTAAAACATGAGTTACCTCAGACGAGACAAGATCCAAAGTTGCAGGCTTTTTTGGAGGTCAGCAAAATCCCAAAGTCACTGACCTGTGCATGAAATGATGAGTCTTGTTGCCAGATAAATACCACATTGCCAAGTGACACCCCAAACAAACTCCCATCTAATCAAGTAACAAGTAAAGTCAATGTTACAATCACAATATTTTGTTTTATAAAATTTTTATAGCCCTAATACTAAATCTCTTGCTGTGTCAGAGGTGTAACATTCAAATAATTTATACTCAATCCAGTAAGCGTGAGCAGCGGAGATTGGACATTTACACATCTGTGCAGTGAGAACACACACACACTAGTGATCACAAGGGTGCTGTGGCACACACACACACACACACTAGTGATCATTAGAAAAAAAACTGTACGCTGCTAAACACATTTTCTCCTTAAATGCTACACACGATACTTCCAAAAACAACCTTCAGACAAGTGAAAGTGTCCCTATGTCAGCAGTTTGAGGAGCAAAAGTTTTGCATTGACCTGTAAGAAGAGCCATGCTTGTGTTTGTAAGTCCATATAGTCCAGAACAAGAAACGACAAGGAAAGGAACTGTAAGAAAAATGTCAAAATATAGATCTGAAGGAATCACGTTTAGGTGTGTACATGGAACACACAGAGGGGCCTGTTTATGAGTATTATCATGAAAGCACTGCATGAAAGGTGAAAAAAATGTTTTTTGTTAAAAGCTGCACTTGATCAGGTCTTAATGGGAAAGAAGGGTTGTATAATGTATGTGTTTGTGTGGGAGAGCCAATGGGATCTCTCCTCTAGCCCTTCGGTTTTGTTGACCTCACGTTTTTTACTTTAGTGTTCCCGGTCTTCAGAGACCGGTCTGTTTTAACACACAAAAAACCCTTGCAAACACCACCTTGCAAACACCGGCATAACGTGTGTGTGTCTGTAGGTGTGTGTGTAGGTGTGTGTGTGTCTGTAGGTGTGTGTCTGTGAGTGTCTGTGTGTGTTTAGGTGTGTGTGTGTGTTTCGGTGTGTGTGTAGGTGTGTGTGTGAATGAGTGAGTGAGTGTGTGTGTGTGTGTGTTTAGGTGTGTGTGTGAATGAGTGAGTGAGTGAGTGAGTGTGTGTGTGTGTGTGTGTGTGTGCACGCGCGCATGTAAATTCATGCACATGAGTGGCATGTCACACTCAGATCAGATTGTGCCTTGCAAACATAGGCATAACATGTGTCTGTGTCTGTAGGTGTGTGTGTGTGTCTGTGTGTGTGTGTCTGTGTGTGTAGGTGTGTGAGTGAGTGAGTGAGTGTGTGTGTGTGTGTGTGTGTGCGTGTGTGTGAATTCATGCACATGAGTGGCATGTCACACTCAGATCAGAGGGGCCTTGCAAACATAGGCATAACATGTGTGTGTGTGTGTGTGTGTGTCTGTGTGTTTAGGTGTGTGTGAGTCTGTGTGTGTTTAGGTGTGTGTAGGTGTGTGAGTGAGTGAGTGAGTGTGTGTGTGTGTGAATTCATGCACATGAGTGGCATGTCACACTCAGATCAGAGGGGCCTTGCAAACATAGGCACAACATGTGTGTGTGTGTGTCTGTGTCTGTAGGTGTGTCTGTATGTGTGTGTGTCTGTGTGTGTAGGTGTGTGTGTGAGCGAGTGAGTGAGTGTCTGTGTGTGTGTAGGTGTGTGTGTGTGTGTGTAGGTGTGTGTGTGTGTGTTTAGGTGTGTGTGTGTGTGTGTTTAGGTGTGTGTGTGTGTGTGTGAGAGAGAGCGAGTGTGTGTGTGTGTGGTGTGTGTGTAGGTGTGTGTCTGTGTGTGTGAGTGAGTGTGTGTGTGTGTCTGTGTGTAGGTGTGTGTGTGTCTGTGTGTGTAGCTGTGTATAGGTATGTGTGTGTGTGTGTGTGAGTGTGTATGGGGATGTTTTCTGTCTGATAGATGAATATATTCTGAATACCCATTCATTTCCTGTGATGGTCACGCTTGACCGGCAACAACACAGATGTAAAACGTTGGTTTAAAACACTCAAAATTCAATGAAAAAGATGATCATCACTTTTATATGTTCCAGTGCATAGTGTGGAGGATGGCATAAGGCCTTGCAGCAATCAGATGTAAAACACAATATTTATGAGTGGTTTAAGTTGTAAATCGGTCAGATTTGACCCGAACACGACAGGAGGGCTAGGAGGGATATGAAGAAAGGTAGAATCAAAGGTTTCAAGAACATATAAAAGGTTCATGCCAGTTCCTGTAGGTCCAACTGTGGACATCCCATGACATGTCTTCAATCCAATATGAATTCAGGTTAATCTTGGCTGTCAGACTTTGTCATGTGTAAATCCATATTTAATCTTTGCGAAATAAATAACCATTATTGTTTTTAAAACATGTCAGTAATAACTCAGACACAGATATTGCTCAAGACACTTTCCGACCCCTTTCAAAAACAGGACGTGGCGATCAGTCAGTGACTTTCAGATTAAACCAGCCCAAGGGAACACAGAGGCCAGTCGCGTTCCGGCACACGCAGTGGGAAATAACAGGAGGTTATCTCTTATTGGGCAAATGCACACAGGCTGCCCAAAATACCCTAGGGCTCACCTGTGCTCAGCTCGGGCATCGACAGCCCAGACTGCCACCGAGATCAATTAAACCAACAGTGTTGCACACGCCAGAGAAGTGAGGAAGATGTTCCAGGATGCATGAGGAGATGTCTGCATAGCTGCCAAAGAGAAACAACACCAAACAAGAGTAAACCGTGCCTCAAGTATTGTTGTGTCAAGTGTTTTTGGAAGCACCAGAAATTGTTTTCTTTACAGTTTTCTAAGACATCATTTAAGGACTTGCTGATGCCAGTTAGATTTATATTGTAACAAAATACAATTCTGGTACCACGCTGACAAAAAAAAAAAAAAACGAACTTACCACTGACACACTCTGTAATTATCCTTGCTAATCTGGAGTTTATCACCTCACATGTCACAGAACCATTTACTGTTATGTTTACAGAGCTTGTGATGTCATAGAGGCCGGTGAGTTGATTTATTTTGCTCTGGGACACATGTGGAGACAATGATAGAGGCTGGTTGTTTAATCTCCATACAATCTTCCCTTCAGGATGGCCCTGTGCGGCTTTGCAACGGTACATGCCGGAGCCACTCGTACAGGACACGCTGAAGTTAGCTGTTAACAGAAATAAAGAAGTCAGGAATAGCCAAAATAAAAATCAGTGTATGTATATTTGCGAGTGTGTGTGTGTGTGTGTGTATATATATATATATATATATATATATATATATATATATATATATATATATATATATATATATAACCGGTATATATAAACCCATCAATGTACGATTTTGACCTCTAACCTAATCCCATGACCAACAAAACTAACATTTACAGTTTTACGATATTTACTAATTCACTTTTCATACAGGGACCAGAATGAGAAGCTGAGTCAGTAGTTCTTCATTCCAGCTTGGCACACCCTTTTCACTGTAATAATATTATACTTAAATTATTATTGTACTTATACAGTGAGATGTGTTAGGTCACCGGGACTGGAATGATAAAAACCTTGCTCATCAAGTTCCAATGTCCTTAACCGTCCAGTTATCTGTTTACCTGTAACCAGCAGAGTTACACGGTCATATGAAAAAGAAGGATCCTCGTAGAAACACGTGTATGTCCCCTCATCAGAGGCATGAATCTGGTTCAGGATGAGAGAGCAGCTGTTCTCTTGTAGTCGGGTTCTGTTGTGGTACTGCAATGCAATTTTCTCCGTGTTTTCATGGTACACTATGGTGTCTCCTATTTGCCAGGTTATTAAGACAGAACTGTTTATGCAGGTGCACGGTAAAATCGCTCTTGATCCAGTCTCGGCTGTAATGTGAAGACAGTCTGTTAGGGAGAATATGAAATTTTGAACAGACAAAAAAAGAGATTAAATTCGGTGAGAATGCAAACAAAACAAAATAAACTTGCTAGGAGTTGTATGAACTACAATAGTTTTCATTTTTCACTCCAACAAACTACACATTTTATTACGCTATAAAATGTAACAGTATATTGACGATTAAATCGTTAACTCGCTCGACATCTTACCCGTCACAAAGACTGAGACGTGCAGCATTATTAGAACCGGGACGCATCTTCTGTGTCGTAGAGTTCGGCTCGCTGAGATTCTGAACATTCGGGCACGAGTTCGACTGCACAGAGCTAATGGAGACTTGGTTATCAGCGTTTATGATGGTTTATGAAAGGAGAAGAATCCTTTCAGATGACATAGTTTAATTGGAGTTTAGTGTCGTGGTTTATAAACGGATCATAGCTTTCAGAATTTAGGAAGTTGGTTGACCACGCCCCCACATATTTGCTGCTCGCTCACTTGTAGCTTTAATTTGTTTAGAAAGAAAATAAACACCAGAGCAGTTATGCGCGTTATGGTGGCAGAGGAACAAACGTCTTAACGGGCAGGACAAAAACACGCTGTCCCATGCCTTTCTAAAACAAAACCGAAGACATCCTGAAAGTCAAAATGCAGATGTTTACGTTTGCAAGCTATTACATGGACTGTTTACTGCATTCGCCTTTATTAACTTTGCAGCATGACATGTTTCTAAATATTTAATATTTACACACAGCTTAGCAGTAGTTGTAGTGATTCTCAATATTGTAGCATAAACAATGAAAGAGTTCATACAATCCAGCCGTGCACGTGCTTTTCGCTGTCTGTATATAATTTGATTTGATAACAGTCCTAATGATTTAATAACCGTTTTCGTCCAAAATGAAATGTAATGAGATGATTTTGTATAAACTACTGGGTGTATTAGAAAATATCGAATCAAAGGTCCTTAACCCGCTGACCTCACTATAAGGGCGTACTCACGCTAGGCTCTGTGATCTGGGCCCGGGCACGGTTCCCTGCTGAAGCACGGTTCGTTTGGCTAGTGTGAGCGCTCCAATCATGCCCGGGCCCACTTGAAGAGGTGGGCCAGGGCACGATTCATGTGGACTCGGGCACGGTTCGCTTCTAGTGTGAGCGCTATCTGTGCCCGGGCCCGCTTGGTGCCTCGTCTGATTGGTTCATTTCGCTGGAACTCAAACATGACGTCAGTGATGCGACGCTCACGTTAAACAGTCATAGCGGCTAAGCGATTAGCAGACAATCGTTGTGTTAAATTATCGATAAATCTGTGCTTGCACCGTGTTTCTGCACTCCCAAAACGACTCCAAAAATACAATAAAAATCAATCAATCAATCAATCAAATTTTATTTATATAGCGCTTTTTACAACAGTTGTTGTCACAAAGCAGCTTTACAAGTGCCGAGTCCTAGCCCCCAGTGAGCAAGCCAAAGGCGACAGTGGCAAGGAAAAACTCCCTAGTTTTTTGCATGAGGAAGAAACCTTGAGAGGAACCAAGACTCAGGGGGGGAACCCATCCTCCTCTGGCCGACACCGGTCACCATGACAACAACAACAATATAGACAGAATGTAGACAGAATGTAAAAGATGCAATAATGTCCATTTAGACCGAAAAAGATGTAATAATGTCCATCATGGTGTAGGCATCCGGTTAGGCAGGAGGTGGCCGGCCAGGATGGATCGCTTGTCTCTCCTCATCTCATTATTCCTCAAGCAGGCGGGCAGCCATGTGGAGAAATGAAACAGGGAAAATTAGCTCTGTATGAGGACATATACGGGACAGGTAAAATTATAAACATTTCTGGAGTGTGGCAGCAACTCCGGCACTAAGTTAAATTATTAAAGCCTAGCTAAAAAAAAAAAAAAAAAAAAAAAAAAAAAAAAGAGAATCGTGAACTCCATAGTGTTGTGCGAGCGCGCTTTTTTTCCAAATAAAGTCACGTTGTGATGACGTAAGCGTGCTCGGGCGCGGTTGATGAAGGCAGTGTGAGTACAGGCAAGAGGGGGAGTGGGGAGGGGGGATAACCGGGCCCCAGCACGGAACCAGCAAACCGTGCCTAGTGTGAGTACGCCCTAAGTCTATAGGTGAGGAACCCTCCATTGGTTTTGGTTATTGGTGTATGACAATGGCCACCAGCCACATACGACTAATGGGACCAACATGGGATCTGTGAGATTGACTTGTCGATTGTGATCAATTGGTTGTTGACCACTTGTGCTCGACAACTTGCCTTCTGCTGATAAATCATTAAAATTACTAAAGAAGGTATCTGGATGATTCATATTCCTAGTTTATTCCTACACAGCACTATGCTAAAAAATCACTTTCCGCTAGTACCAGTTAGACTTCGCCCACAAGATGTTGTCTCGGTTTACAAACACAACAACTGTCTATTGTGACTGCTTTAGTAGTGTTCCATGTAGCAAAAATGTCAGGCTTTGGAGACACTACCTCCACACCTATGTTTGCTCTGGTCCAAATCAGGCCAAATATTTCACACAGAGACATATCCAAGTGCAATAAAATGCAAAATAACAAATAACATGAGAGAGTTGTCTGTTATTGGGACACACTATTAGAAACGTCGTTTTAATAAATAAATGGTGGCAAACACTAACATCCTAAACACAAGCAGAAATTCCCACTATCACAGTTGGAATATCCTGTTCCACGTTTATGGAGAGCATTTATATGTCATTCTGCACCTTCATCATAGGTAATGTTATTACCATGGCAACACTGACGTAGCAGTATGTGCCAGTTTCATTGTTGCTATGAGGCACTGAACAACTTAACGGCCGCAAGCAAAAACTGAGTATTAGTTGAAACAACACAACGTGTCCTATCTTGGACACTGCACAACATTAGAATACCAACAAACCATTAGGTGGCCCTTGTTTGACTAGCATTCTTGGCAGTTAGCGTTTGTTTGCACAACAACTTGTCAGCTGGCTAACAAGAGAATGAAGATGCCACTTTAGCGTATAACTATCATGTCCAGTAGTTTTCCAAGATGCTGAAATAATATAAAAAGTACTGATTTACAAACAATCAAAAGTACAGAGTAAAACAGTAATCTGAAATAAGACGTGCCTTTATTCAGATGTTAATAAGATGTGAAATTCAGATGTTACAACAATTTAACATTTACAAGATATAGTAAAATAGCAGCAATACAAAAGGTAGTACAAATAGTAAAGAATGTAAGTGTAATATATAAAGTGAGATGCAGTACACCAGTAAAGTAAAGTGGAAGAAAAAAACGGTACAGTTTTACGTATCTCACAATACATTATTGATTCCTAAACATCAAGGATGAACAACACCAACATAAAATATGCACTGACTACCTGTCAAATGTTTTTATGACACACCTAGTCCTGTGAGTTGGGAAACTCAAGTCAGAAGTTCCATTGTAATCCTGATAGTCAGACCTGTCTTGTAAGTCCTGCAGAACACTGCAGACCATGTAACGTTGAGTTAAAAAAAAAACCCATTTCTTAAAACTATATGCTACTTTCAACTAACGCCACAACTTTTTCTTTAGGAAATCTTCAGTTTGAGAAAGGTTAGCTAGCTGCTAACTAACTAACTAGAATGAGATTCATAATAATGTCATTCATAAAAATTAGTTTGGAGAAAATTGCTAATGTAGATAAAAATTTTGGGCAATTTGTTTTATATAATAAGTCTTAGCTTCCACTATACTAACATGTTATCGCTAACATTAGCTATTAGCCAAATTCGAGTGCCTGCTAGCATAGCTAACCCTAAGTGGAGGCAGGGTTCCTGGAGATGGGGTTTGTTTCATATATACCCTTTGCATATCCTAGTCCAGTCTGCTTAACTTCGCTATTCTCAATTTGTGTTTATCAGGTGTATTCCTGTGTTTTGCTTTACGTTTGGTTTTCCCATACAAGTCTAGTTCTATGTATTTAGCTTCTATGTATTTTTTCTTTTCTGTACTTGTCACGTAGGGCTATGCCCACCCTATCTAGCTGTCACTTTGGGTTCCTGCTCCTCGTGTCTGTGTTGTTCTTTGCTCGTTAATCCCGCCCTGCGTGTCTGTTGCCCTGATTTCCCTCTGTCTGCCACACCTGTGTCATCATTGTCTTCACCTGTTTCTAGTGTAGTTACGTGTACTTACAGCCCCTATGTTTCCCTAGCCCTTTGTCGGGTATTTGTGATTTAGCGTTCCTGTGTGGATCTGTGCTCAGTTGTCGCTGCCTTGTGGTAATCTCTATCTCCGTTGTCTGCTCCTTGTTCAGTGTCACCCTGCCCTGTTTCGTGACTGTCTGTTTTGTCATGCCTCTGTATCTGTCTAATCTGGATGGTTCACCCTTTATGACCCGTGCCTGTGACGATGACCTCGATATCGCTCTTCTCAGTGTCCGTCTCCATGCTCCGCAGCGCGTAAAGCGTTACGGTGGCTTGGTGGTTAGCACGTTTGCCTCTCAGCACTGGGGTCTTGGGTTCAAGTCCCTATCTGAGTGGAGTTTCCATGTTCTCCCTGTGTTTGCGTGGGTTTCCTCCGGGATCTCCGGTTTCCTCCCACAGTCCAAAAACATGGAGGTTAGGTAAATTGGCAGTCAACAAAAAATTCTCCCTGAGTGTGTGTCTGTGTCTCTATGTTCAATAAAAAGTAGTGTCTGTGTGCGTGCGTGTGTGTGCTTGTATGCCCAGTGGTGGATGGTGCTTTGCCACTAGGGTCTGTCCTCTCTCCCCTTCCTGCACCCCATTCAGTCCCCCAGGGGGCTGTGGCTTCCGGTAGAGAGTACGCTGTGCGCAATTGGCTGCCGCTTCTCGCCGGTGTGTGTGTGATTGATTGTCTGTGACTTGTACCTGTGTTAAATTGTAAAGCGCCTTGGGAATCTGGAAAGGCGCTATATAAATCGAACATTCATTCATACAGTACTGTTAATTATCTTTCTAGTTCATGTTGGCTTGTTCATGTATTGTCCTGTGTGTACTCTCTACTTTTAGCTGGGCAGAGAAACAAGCTAGCTGCCATAAGGACGGTTTGGGACAAGTGTGTGGCCCGTCTCCCCCTGTTTTACAACCCTGGGTCTAATGTGACTGTTGACGAGCAGCTGATGCCATTTCGGGGCCGCTGCCCATTTCGGCAGCATATACCATCAAAGCCCACTAGGTATGGTATAAAGATTTGGGCTGCCTGTGATGCTGCTTCCTCTTATGCATGGAACTTGCAGGTCTACACAGGGAAACGCAGTGGATGAACCCCTGAGAAAAACCAAGGCATGAGAGTGATCCTCGATATGGCTCATGGACTTTCTGACACGACCCTGGTATCATATGTACTAAAGAAAGGAAAAAAATGTGGTGCTCATGAGTACACTGCACAGGGACGGCAGAATCTGTGGCCAGGAGCATCAAAGGCCTGAAATGATAATGGACTACAATACCACAAGGGGTGGACAACCTTGATAAGGTGCTGACTGCTTACAGTTGCAAAAGAAAGACCCTACAATGGCCTATGGTGATATTTTTTGATATGTTGGATATTTCCGCGTACAATGCCTTCGTCATTTGGCTCTCACTGAGCCCAGAGCGGAACAGGGAAAAGCTACAGAAGAGGTGCCTCTTTCTTGAGGAGTTGGGCAAAATGTTGGTGAGACCTCAAATTGAAAGAAGACAATCTCTGCAGACATTGTGAGGAAGGTGATCGTGCCACATCCTGCCAAATTATTGAACCACCCTCTGCAGACCCTGAGGTAAGTGATTGATGCTGTTGCAGTATATTATTTCATGTTTCTGAGAAAGAGGTGTGTTAGTAAATATCCTTACATTTTCATTATTCTAGATTGTGGCTGGCAACAACGGAAAGAAGCGATGTGAAGTGTGTGGACCCAAGAAGGACAGAAAAACACAATATACATGCACTCAGTGCAAGAAGTATATATGTAATACACACAGTGAAATTCTGCCCCTCGTGTGCTGTATAATCTGGTATGAAAATGATAACATTCAATGGGGCTAATGTGTTGTTCAAAAAGATGTTGTGTAAGCTGACCTGAGTGGATTCAATTTCTAATGTTCTAAATAATACAGAACACTGTAGTTTTTTGAAAAACTTGCTTCGTTTGTACATTTGTTGATTATTGTCCAGTTATGCCTGTTTTATGATTCATTTCTTTATTGTGTTACATTTTAATGAAAAAAACTAAATAATAAATAAATAAATAAGTTGTATTTCTATTCATAAATGTAATTTAACATTAATTTAGTTTTATCTTTAATGTTTATTTCCTTTGTCTAATTTTATGATTGTCTTTTATTGTATGGTGTCCTTGGGTGCTAGAAAGGCGCCATTAAATAAAATGCATTATTATTATTTGTCACGTTGTGGGGGGGCCCCCTGCCGGTCGCCCCCGTTTACAGCGGCAGATGTCCTGTTTTTGGTCACGTGATGTTCGTCCTTCAGGTGGGCGGGACCCGTGATCCGTCTCACCTGAGGGTCGTTTGTTCGTCTATATGTCTTGTCTTTGTACCAGTTGACTGCTGGTTATTATTTCCTTAATCTGGAACCATGCACGGGTTTTTGGTTTGCACACTTTCTATTAAACCATCCTCTTTCCCTGAGACTTGGCGTGATCGCTTCCTTTTTAGTTGCTCACACCTGCCCGTCACATTATTATTATTAACAAACGTAAAGCAAACAAATTTAATATATGTATTGTTTATTTTACTTGCAATTGGGCTAAAGTAAACATCTGCTGATTATTTTAAGAAAAAAATGCAATAGGTCCACCAGACCCAGCAGGACTCCCTGTGTAACAAAAAGAAAACAACATAGCCCTTGTAGGAATAACATTTCCCCTGCTTCCATTCCGGTGCTCTTCGGTTTTGTTTCTTTATCGCAGCTGTTTGTCTTTATTTAATCATTCTAGTTCTTAGTTGGTTTTCTTATTTGGTTTTGCAATTGTTTCTGTTCGTCATGCCATGACATTCCTGTAAATCCACTCATTGTTTGTATGTTGGAAATTTTACCCAAATTCTGTTAATTAAACCTCGCCTCACTATGCACGTGTCCACCTCCTTTACGCCCTGAATCCCCAGCGTTACACAGACAAGCTTGACAGCATGTCCTCCAGACATTTCTGTTATGCTGGTGCTAGGTAGTTAGCATTTACAGTCCAGTACTTTCATTTGAAAGTTTCACTAGCATTAAAATGTTAATGACAGTAAGTTGTCTGTAAAAGCTAGGCAGCTCCAATTTGCCACAAGAAAAACCAAATCAGGTAGTGACAAGAATAGTGCTGGAAAAAGCAGAGGAAGCAACCAGTCCGTAACAACTAGTAGCCAAAAGATTCATATGTAAATATTTTGCATTTGTGTCCGACGACAAGGGTCAAATCCATTATGCAATAGATGTCTGGAAACAGTCACTAAAGGAGGAAATGCCACAAATTTAACAAAATACCTCAAAGACAGACAGAGCTGTTTGAAAAGTTCAAAGTGAGAGTTTGGTTAAAATGTTCATAACCTGAAAAGTTACCGTTATTGATTGTGAACTGTGACAGCTGCACCTATGTTACCTTCCTGAGTCTAACACTGCGATAGTTCATAACCAGTGATGTACTAATAATTTTAAAGAGCTATATTAACAGGGTTTATTCTGCCTTCCTGTTCATAATATTAACAACATTAGGCTGTTCACAGATTGTGTGTTTGAGCTTGTGAGTGACCGGCAGACAAGGCACAGGGTCTGGTTCAGGTAGGGTGCAAAGTAGCAGCATGTGTTTATTTAATCCCCGTATAGAGGCAAGAAAACTATTTACAGGAACAAACTAAGACATAAAAAACAAAATGTGATAGTTCACAAGTTCCTCACATCAATTGTCACAGTTCAATCATCAAGATAATTTCTTCCAGTATTACATGCTCTCCCAAAAACAAAAAACCCCTCCCAAATTCACAACAGGCCTTTTATAGTGCTACCCAGGAGTGGTGTGACATCACTTCCTAGGTTTTTGCCGGGAAACCCAACCCATAAAATCTCTCTACAGAACCCAATCTGTTTTCTCAACAAGATAACATGGCTGCCTTCCTCTGCATACCAATCACCAGTGTTTTCTTTAGTTTAAATGACTAAAATAAGATTCCCATATTTCCTTAGACATTATAAACTTTTTCTTTTTCTGTGCAGGTTCTTCCTTAGTAAGCTGATGAGTATTACTCATCATGTGTCTTCATTTATTTATCAACTTGGAACATAATGAAACCAATGTCCGTACTTGTGTTCATTGTGGTGGAGGGCAGCTCCATCTCAGAGCTATTTTGCAAATCTCTGTCTACATTGAATAATATCTAATTGATGGAACCAAATTTATTTTTGGTGAGTTTTGATCAAATCTCACTTTTTTGCAGGAAAAAATACTTCAATTATATTTATATAGACATACATTAATTTCATTGATTTATTTTTGTAGTGGTATTGAGATTTGTTAAATTTTAGAGGTATTGTTCATTACTAATATTTCTGGTATTGTGACATCCTGTGTAGTTCCACTGTCTTATGAATACAGTCCTGTGTACAGTTCCATACAGGTGCTTGAAATCCTTGCAAATACTTTGAATAACGCTTGAAATTGTAACTGTATTTTGAAGAAATAGCTATCTGACTGGATAATTCGCTTGTATTATGTTACAAATATAAGCGAGGAATGTTACACCTCTTGTAATTCCAGTGCGGAACTTGACAGAATGTGAAGATTGTGCGTTTTGAAAGCAAACCATTAAGTAAAATATATGTTAACTTGGTAAATAAGCTAGCTAGCAATCCTAACCTAACTAGCATATATTTTAATACACTGTATTAATACACCAGCAAGCTTATGTAATACACTTATTCTTCTGCTACAGTGTATCACAAAAGTGAGTACACCCCTCACATTTCTGCAGATATTTACTTTACATCTTTTCATGGGACAACACCGACAAAATGACACTGACACAAGCAGTTTCACTTTGAAAAGTAGTGTGCAGTTTATATAACACTGTAAATTTATTCTTTCCTCAAAATAACTCTATATACAGCCATTATTGTCTAAACCACCGGGAACAAAAGAGACCACACTCCTAAGAGACCACACCCCTCAGAGACCACACCCCTAAGAGACTACACCCCTAAATATCCAAATTGTGCACTGCTTGTCATTTTCCCTCCAAAATGTCATGTGACTCACTAGGTCTCAGGTGTGTATAGGGAGCAGGTGTGTTCAAGTTTGTAGTACAGCTCTCACACTCATATTGGTCACTGAAATTTTCAACATGGCAGCTCATGGCAAAGAACTCTCTGAGGATCTGAAAACAAGAATTGTTGCGCTACATGACCCCAGATGACCCTACTGTCACCCCAGATGAAGCCTCTTCTGAAGAACGTACACAAGAAAGCCCACAAACAGTTTGCTGAAGACATGTCAACAAAGGACATGGATTACTGGAACCATGGCCTATAGTCTGATGAGACCAGGATTCATTTGTTTGGTTCAGATGGTCTCAAGCATGTGTGGCGGCAATCAGGTGAGGAGTAGAAAGATAAGTGTGTCATGCCTACAGTCCTTCATGGTGGTGGGAATGTCCTGGTGTGGGGCTGCATGAGTGCAGCAGGTGTTGGGGAGTTACACTTCATTGAGGGACACATGAACTCTAATATGTACTGTGAAACACAGAAGCAGAGTATGATTCCCTTCCTCCAGAAACTGGGCCGCAGGGCAGTGATCCAGCATGATAATGACCCCAAACACACCTCTAAGATGACCACTACTTTACTGAAGAGGCTGAGGGTAAAGGTGATGTCTCCAGACCTAACAGAACATCTTTGGAGCACCTCAAGCGGAAGGTGGAGGAACGGAAAGTCTTGAATATCCGCCAGCTCCGTCATGTTGTCATGGAGGAGCATCCCAGTAGCAACCTGTGAAGCTGTGGTAAAGTTCATGACCAGGAGAGGCAAGGCAGTTCTGGAGAATAATGGTGGCCACACAAAATATTAACACTTCAGGAACTTTAACTAAAGGGTGTACTCACTTTTGTTGTCGGTGGTTTAGACATTAATGGCTGTATATTGAGTTATTTTGAGAGAAGAATATATTTACACTGTTATATAAGCTACACACAGACTACTTTTCAAGGTGTCATTTTGTCAGTGTTGTCCCATGAAAAGATACTCTTAAATATCTGCAGAAATGTGAAGGGTGTACTCACTTATGTGATACGCTGTATTGCCAAATACGGTATCATCTCTTTTAATGTGATAAAAAGTGAAATAAGCATTTTAAGTATGTGTGTATTTTAATAAACATAATTTACTATACCCGTAAGGTGCTTGAAAAGTGCTTTAATTTGACATTTGAACCCTGTGTGTAGTCATCGTTGGCCCAAGCCTTTATGGGGCCCTAAGCAGATCATTTGGGGGGCCCCATACCTCCACCTCAGCACCAAATTCTAATGTAATGAATAGGCTCATCATATTATTATCATGTTATCTTGGTGCTCTTGGAGGCCCCCTGGTGGCATGGCAGTCCTAAGTGGCTGCATAATTCGAATATGCCTTGGGCTGGCTGTGTGTATAGCCTTGCTATCTTATGTATATAGTACTGTGAAGTCCTACTGTGTTATGTATATAGTACTGTGAAGTCCTGCTGTCTTGTGTATATAGTACTGTGAAGTCCTATTGTCTTATGTAGCACCCTGGGTCTGCAGGAACATTTCAATTCACTGTGTACCATCACACACTGTATATGGTTGAAATGTAAAAAAAACCCATACTTGAGTTTCGCAGAAATGTCCAGTGAATTAAGATAAAAATATAGACGTGCAAAGATAAAATACATTCAGTTCATTTTATCAATTGATAACATTTTTTTCCTCAATATATTGTTCAGGAAACTTTAGTGTTTTCAAATGAATAAGCATTTTCCCCTTTCCTGGAAAAAAAAAAACAAAACTTTGCATCCATTCTTTGCAAAAATAATAGTCTTCTGAAATGCCCAAGGATTAAGATTGCAAAATAAGGAATTTAAGATGATTTTACTGTGCTGTTAAGATCCCCCACAGTCCTGTTCCATTGCTTATCGCCTTAATTCGTCATCTCTTAAACCGTGTTTGTGCAGATGCTATGGACCTGATGAAAGAATCAAAGCCCACTCAGTTTAAGCCTCTTAGCGGACACAGACTGTGCTCCGGGGGCATGTCCTGGGTCTTCAGAGTGCTCGTGAGGTTTCTGTGGCCTATGGCTCTGCTGCCTGCATATGCCTAATCCATGTCTTATCTGTAATTGAAATGAGTTTGCTTTTGTCTCATCTAAATGTAAAACGCAGATCCAATCACACCTTTTAAACTTCCTACCTTATTAGTGACATTAGCTAAAATCAGGAACTTTTTGGCAAATTTCATCATACTTGTTTTGCAATTGCATTACTTAAACGCCAATAGACACCCCGTTAGTCTTATTAATGGGATGCAACATTGGAAAATCAGCAAATTAAAGAGTTTAAACAAAGATCAGCGTTTTAAACTGGGGTTGGTCTGGGTGCATGTGCTATAACAATAAAAGTCCTTTGGCAAGACTTTTAGCACTGCATTTGTCTACTTCTGTAACATGACCGAAATCCAAATGAGTGCCAATAATGTAGAAAGAAAAAGAGGCTGTTTAGTACATTTTAATGGAAATTCTTCATTTAACTTTTAAAAGTGCAAATGCAAACATTCCAAGAAGCCATTCACAGACTATCAGGAATATCTTCAGTACTCTGTGATGAAGAGCACAGTGGAAATATGATCTAATATCCACATGTACGGTTGCACACAAGTGACTTTACGAAGTGTGAATAGCAGGGGTTTTGAATATGTCTGCATGGCTGCGTTTAGTAGTCTAAATGACGAGGAATCATTTGGTTGATTGATTGCATTGATTTTTAGTTATTAATACACACTGTGACAGCTCACTCTTCTTTTGAAAGAACACCCTGTTATGTTACACTTGGTTTAATTGAGCGAACTGAGCCATTGTGATGACAGTCCTTGTCATCAGTACATATCAGGCCAAATCAAGCCATTGCTGTGTAAAGCTGTAATTAACACTTTGAGGTTTTCAGTTTTGAACCATCAGCAATAGCTAGAAACAATGGGGTGATAATGTAATTCAGGAAGCCACTGAAAAGTCTCCTACGGAGAACAGGAAACAAACGCCGAATCTGTCTTCTAGACACCACAACACTACGGGTGTGATCAACTTTATAGTAAATGAACTTTGTCCCCCTTTCACCCAAAATGTTTCCCTTTCGACATATTTATATATGTGGATTAAACTGAGGAGGACGATAAAGATGTAAACACTGCCCCCGTGTGGTCAGATTTATTCTCCAGCGAACCTGTTTTGACTGACAGCACCCCGCACCAATCAGCACACACTAAATAGAACCTGTGGGCCGGTCCTCGGCGTTCAGCACTCCACAAGGGAAACACCAAACCAAAACAAATCCGGCACCTGAAGGATTACGCTGGTTTACAGTCTTCTGTTGCCGGAATGCTTCGCAGTATCCAGATGAAAAGCGAGTGGTTGGTACTTTAATATGTGTGTACTAGGCAGCTAGCTTTATAATGATGTGTAAAATGACATATACGACCACGTATCGAAAGCTATTGCTAACGCTAATTAATACTGAGCTTTTCTAAGAGCGTAGATGAAATATCAGTATTTTAGGCACTAAACAACCAGCATCTCTCACAATAACAGAGGCATTTACAAGTTAAATGAAGTCCGCAATAGCTAAATATACACATGCCTCTCTTCTCTCTCTCTCTCTCTCTCTCTCTCTCTCTCTCTCTCTCTCTCTCTCTCATATATATATATATATATATATATATATATATATATATATATGTGTGTGTGTGTGTGTGTGTGTGTGTCAAGAGTGCATGGTAAAATATTAAGCAGTGATGTTCTTTTGCAGAGGAGTAAATCTTCACCATTGCAGAATGAAAGACAAACAAACAAAACAAAAAAGGCCTACTTGCCCTCTTTTTAGACTACTGTTCTACAAGTGCATCCGTCTGTAGTAGACGGGATGGCATTCATGTTTTCCCACAGCTGCGACTTCACCTAGCTACATTTGCAATGCGCATTTATGTGTGAGTAATTACAAACTAGCGTATTTGAAATGTTCAGCACGTTTTTGGTCTACCAGGACTGACCATCTCAGTAAATCTGTTTAATTACCGTCATCAAAATAAAGACCAGCTTCTATTCTGTTTGTATTCTTTCATTCCTCACTGACATCCTGCTTTCTTTCTTGTGAAATCATAAGATCCTTGAATCCAAGTGGCGCCTGTAATCTTCAGCGGTCAGTTCGGTGCCAAGATGGAGGTGGTTCCTCCCGGTACCGAGAGAGAAGCGGCCCCCAGCCGTGGGCCAGAGGCCGCGCAGGAGGTCGGAGAGGCGCACTCAGCCATGCTGTGGTCCGTCCAGCAGGCGGTGGAGAGGCAGACCCTCCAGATCGGGGTGTCGGCGTGCGGCGCCACGGCTGTGGTGGACGTCCTCCAAGCCCTGGGGATCACGGTGACACCGGAGACGGCGGACCGCTGTGTGCAGACGAGACTGCGGAGGAACGCTTCCCCACTGCCCGATTACCTTCACTCACGCAGCCAAGCCGGTAAACCAGCTTGTGCTGCATGGGGAATATGTTAGCGGGTGGACCGATTTATCGTTTGTTATTGTGATACTGGGTTTAGTGATACTGATATCAAAGTGTTGAAGCTGATATCTTAACAAATTGTGCATTTATGGTTTAAAGTGTTATGGTGTTCTGAGAATGAGCTGGTTTGGGTGTGTTGGAGCAGGCGGAGCTCTGCAGAGGCGTTGCCCCCCCAGGACGGAGCTCCTGAAACCTGAAACGTCCATGCTTTCCTACAGGTGCCACCCACCATCAGCTGATCGCTGGAGCAGAGCAGGCCAGCGGGGGTCGAGTGCTGGGCAGGTTCTTCGGGTTCTACCCGGCCAGACGCGTAAAGCTGGTACCATGGCTGGCACGCTGGATCAGGCGTGGGGCCGTACCCGTGGCGACCATGAACATGCAGCGAGGAGTGGCTGAGGGGGAAGATATTCCTGATGCATGGCATCACCAGCTGATCTTTGGGGTGGGACCCAATGCTGTGTTCATGACCAATCCCCTGGACGTGGGTATGTGGAGTGGCGTTAATGGCCTGTGGTAATCATATCCAGTCCAGTTGTTAGTTGAATATTTTCTTTAGGTTTAGATGTGTTGATAATGACCAGCTGTTACCTGATCTGATGACTTGTGTCCGCAGTTGGAGAAGAGGAGGTACACACACGTCTGTGCAGTAAATCGGTGCTGCTGATTCGCCGTGAAGATGTCTTAAAGAGACTTGACCCAAACTACCCGCTTTCACTGATCTCAGATCAGCATGCTGACCCCCGTTGGAAAGATCTTGATGTGGAGGGTACTGTTTATTAGTCTACGGCACATTCACAACACTACATGATAAAAATGATAAGGTTCGACTTCTAAAACTGTTGGTATAATTGTTCATCACTTTCTAGGTCAAGTGAGACAGATGAGGAATGAGGAACACAGCCGTGATGAAGGCCAGCCAAAGATGACACACATAACGATCCCTGCAGCTTACAGTTCTGGAGTCACACTTTTTGCTCGGAGAGACTCGTCTGTAGGCCGGGACCTCCTCGCTGTCCCTGAACTGCCTTTGATGTGATTGGACGATGAGTGCACCTTTGTGGGAGTGGATTGGTCCCAGACACTGCTGCAGCGCTTCTGTGGCGTAATTTAAGTGTGTCAGTATTTTAAGCTCCATCCAGGATTTTGACAGTATCACAAAACCTCGATCCTCTCATTGCTGGGACAGACGGGATGCCTGTAATTTAACATCACTTGCAAGTTTTAGGATTTTTAAAATTTTCCATTTGTGAGCTACAGCAGTGTGCAGGTCTATGCTACATTTGGGTCCGCCTCCTGTGCATTTGTATGTAAAACACATTTGAGCTCAGTGAAACTGCTTTATTGGTGTTATTGTGACTGGAAACTGGACATGTGCATTGGTTCTAGTGTCCACTGATTTACACATCACACGTGTGGCAGGAGGTTTTAGTTCTCAGTTTTAGTGCAAAACCAAAATGCACACTGAAAACTGCCAAGTAATTCAAAGGACAATTGAAAATGATCATAAAAAAATAAATACATTTTTTAATTAAGAATGCAGTCTCTTTCTTTGCAAAGGTTTCTGGGTTACAATTCAAGTTCAGTTCAAGATGGCTTAAATGATTTGCTGGCTTTGTAAAAGACACACTGAGTCCTCACTTTTGCCTGAATTGGACTCACAATTGCACGCACACACACGTATGTACGAGGATATCACGAAGCCGAAACGGGTAGTGTTTAAAGTAGGGAGACCAAACGTCCGTATTTCCCGGGACATGTCCGTATTTCACGTCCTGTCCCGTGTTTTTTTAGGTGAGGTTTTTAAATGATGGTTTTTAAATGAAAATATAGTCACCCAAGTTTAAAGGCTTTTGGGAAGTTAATTAATTTGCTCAGAATATTGTATGAAACAGTCAAACTGACCTTTGCATGGTGCCGAATTAGGGTAATGTACATTGAACTACATTACCCATGATCACAAAAATACATCGCGGAAGGGGAAAAGGTAAGTAGACAAACATTGTGGATGCACATAACACAACACTGGGTTTTTTTTTTATTATTGAACGGGGTCATGTTTGTTTGTTTTTTTGTATGGAAATATGCAAAGTTGTAAACGTTTGCTAGATCTCATCAGCTAATCAGAACTCGGCTTGTAATCGGATTGTCCGCGTGCCTCGCGTGCCTCGCAGTGCACGTGCTTCCAGGTCTCGCAAACGCGCGCGCGCCTTCAATAAGCAGTGAGGTCTCTGGTGTGGACGCCGCTGCCCTGTGTCTCCGTGTCGTCGTGTCTCCGGGACAGGACATACCGGCGCATCAGCCCTCGTTTAAGGTGAGATACACCAGGAACTCTCCCTCCAACTTTTGTTTGCGGTAGCAAGTAATTAACCTGTTGCACATCCGTGTTTGCAAGAAAAGTAAAAGTTTTTCAGTGTGTGCATGAAGTGTTTGAAACTGGAGCGTTTAACGGGGTCAGTTAAGTTTAACGTGGTCATCTAGGGGTGTGTTCGCTTTTCTTTATAAACGCTTTTATTTGTAGCTGATTCGGCGTTAAAAGCTTAACGCGAGTCTTCCTGAACTAGTCAGACAAAATGAATTGGCCATCCTTGTTGGCTTTGAAATCCAGCCTCTAGATTGGTGCGATGTGCAGTTATTCTCATCAAACTTGTATAGGTTAGTAATTATAATAGTGATTCAATATAACCACGTGCATCATATCATGCAACATATGTGCATTGAAGCCTCCACGTATCTTCATGCTCAAGGGACCAGAGATATGATGTTTGTACAGTTTCACAACACGCGGGTTTGGCTGTCATAGGTCAACCGAAGGCCCACTTTAAGGATTAAGAACTAAACTTTAATCTTATGTTTAATCACAACATCTGAGGTGGTCAAAGTGATGACTGGACTCTGTTCAGTCAAGTACAGACTACTGGGCCAAACTGCAGGAGGTTCCAGGAGTGTGTGGATATGGTTCTTGTAGGCTTACTAATTGAGACCTGGTTTAATGAGGTATTAGTTTTAGTTGATCTGACATTTATGTTGGTGGATTTAGGGCCTATTAGCAACATGAAAGGTCACTGGTTTCCTCTGCCCAATAGAATGTGGGTTTTGCTATCAGGCAGATATTCCGTAGGTCAGATTTTACAAGTAATTAAACTTCCTACTTAAGACTGTTCAATAAAATGTTCTGTATAATCTTGCTACGCAGTGTTGTCATTTTGTGACTGTGTGCCATGTTCATTATGGCATCTTCAGAAAAATTCTAGTCTGATATCAAACATTTTTCCAACCTATTGAAGATTTTTAAGACATTACGGCTCTGTGATATGCCATCATGATTGTTTTATATGGTCACATGACAAAATGAATATGTTCAGCTCTCAGATTGCAAGAGTACCTCCGATTGGTCAAGCTTTGTCCTTTATTGATGAGGATTGGTCATTGTGCTCATATGGCACCCAATTGTCCTTGGTTAAATATCTCATTTGCATATTGTGGCCTTTTGAGATGCCATATCATAGACACTAATGTTGTGATGCATTGTGACACTCGACACAATATTTTTTTTTCTGCAATGGCTACGTATTCTCTGGGAGGGAGTCTGGACTGTGATTGGCCGAACCTCTCTTTGTTATCAGGTTGCCATGGCGGAGCGCGTGCTCATCGTTGGGAGTGGTGGGCGGGAACACGCGTTGGCGTGGAAGCTGGCTCAGTCGCCTCACGTCCAGCAGGTCCTGGTAGCCCCGGGCAACGCTGGCACGGCCAACTGCGGGAAGATCTCCAACTCTGGTGATGTTTACACAAACACGCACACTGACCAAACAATCCCCAACAACACACTCCTACTGCGATCCTGATGAGATGTAGTTTCTAATATTTAGTCTGGGGCCCATCAGATAATTACCAAACTTTCATCAGATAATTACCAAACATTAAGAACCATGTAATGTCCTGTGTCCTAAATTAGTTCAGTTCAGTCAGCCACTGATGTCTTTTAGCTAATCTAGTAGCTTGCGTTCTATTGAAAACAATTGCATGAACCTCTCGTTTGTCCTGTGTGTTGGTCCCTTGCTCCCCCCTTCATCTTCCAGCCGTGAGTGTGAGTAATCACGCCATCCTAGCACAGTACTGCAAAGACCATAATGTGGGGCTGGTGGTGGTCGGGCCAGAAGCTCCATTAGCTGCAGGTAAAAGCTTTTAACTCTGAGGCTGTGTGCACTTTCCTGTGCAGAATGACTTTACAATGCTTGTTTGCCATCCGCAACACCGCAGTGGGTCGAGCGGTACGTAGTGACGAGTCGTTCTGCCGTAGGCATGGTGGATGACCTCACGGCGCTGGGCGTGGCCTGCTTTGGGCCGACGGCCAAGGCCACGCAGCTGGAGGCCAGCAAAAGCTTCTCCAAGAGCTTCATGGATCGTCATGGCATCCCGACAGCACGATGGAGCTCCTTCACTGAGCCGCAGGAGGCCTGCGACTACATTCGGGGGTGAGGGGCGGGGCCACGCTTCTGTGGGGGTCGTTTGAGGCTGGTGGGATCTGCTTGAGGTTCAGTGGGGACCTTCATTTGTGTCCCCGTATCAAGACTGCTCTGGTTAGACAATGCTCTTCAGGTTTACACACACACACAGCTTTGTTGGGTCTTCTCAATAGCACGGTACTCCTATCGGAGGCCGATGAACCCCACAACCAGCTCGGTCGTAAAGATTGACCCAACAAAACCAGTATGGACCCTGCCGAAGGTGTGCTGATGTCACTGTGTGTGGGACTCTTTGGTGCAGGGCTTCTTTCCCGGCCCTGGTGGTGAAGGCCAGCGGTCTGGCAGCAGGGAAGGGCGTGGTAGTGGCGGCCGATAAGGACGAGGCCTGCCGGGCAGTGCTGGACATCATGAAGGTCAGTGAGTCCACGTTCGATCTTCACCGCACTTTTGTCCTGCTGTTTCCCGACTGCTCCTTCTCGCCCGAGAGTAACATTGGTCCTCAAAACCTTCTGCGCTAGAAGTGTTCAGGACTTTTCTTAGGATGAAGATGAACGCACCTTCCTACGAAATGTCATATACTGCTACAGATCTCATATTTTTCCCCTGATTTTGATCTTGCATATTAATATATATATAAACGTCATGCCTTGTTGACCCACATTTATTTATTTGTGTGGTTTGCGCGTTATATGAAAGCACAAAACAAAACTCATCAGGTCTGTGATCGCTCACATCTGTCATCTTTGAAGATTTATTACAGAGATGCATAACGATCAGAACAGCGTGCAGGCCCAAGTAAAGTTCTCCACACTGGAGGCGTTTATACGTGAGCGTGGCTGGCATTTAACACCGTGGAACGTTTTATACTCCCTGATATCCTAGGACAAGACCTTCGGCTCGGCGGGTGACACCGTGGTGGTTGAGGAACTGCTCGAGGGAGAGGAAGTCTCTGTGAGTGTGATGTCAGACTCGCACATTTCAAACACGCAAGCGCTCGTCCGCCAACGTGTCCGTGTTCCTGTTAGTGTTTGTGTTTCAGCGACGGGTCCACCGTGGCTGCTATGCCCCCAGCCCAGGACCACAAGAGACTCCTGGATGGAGACCATGGTCCAAACACCGGGGGAATGGGGGCTTACTGCCCTACCCCGCAGGTAAACGGAGATCTTCATGCTTTAATGTGTGTGTGTGTGTGTGTGTGTGTGTGTGTGTGTGTGTGTGTGTGTGTGTGTGTGTGTGTGTGTGTGTGTGTGTGTGTGTGTGTGTGAAGCTGCATACTTTTGTAAGCTATACAAGTTCAGCGAATGGTGAGGGTCTATACGTTGAAGTCCATCATGCCTTCTGGGTCATTGTTGGTGCGTTCGTGTGTGCACACAGGTGTCTGAAGATATACTTGAACACATCAAAACCACTGTCCTACAGAAGACTGTGGATGGCATGAATGAAGAAGGCACCCCATATGTGGGTATGTGATTAAACGCACGGATTCTTGCACACGTAAATGTATTTGCTAAATAATGTAGCAGTTCGAGTGTCATTACTTTGTTGTCCTTTCAACCCTCCTTGACCCCCCCCTACCTCAAACAAGATCTTGTGTAAGGTACAAGAAAAGGTATAATGACGCCCTTTTAAAAGTCTGTTTAAACAGCGCTGACCTTTGAACCCCTACTGGCTAGGTGTGCTTTATGCGGGCCTGATGTTGACCAAGCAGGGGCCAAAGGTGCTGGAGTTCAACTGTCGCTTTGGCGATCCTGAGTGTCAGGTCTGTGTGGGACGTTTAATCTTTCACCATGCAATACAGTGACCGCCTTGCATTGTTTACGTTTTAATTCGCGTTACCGATTGTTGTAAGGGAGAAAATATATTGTTAGGGGAAAAATATATTTTAGCTGGTCATTTTGCTGATTGTGATGGTAGTAGGTTTGCGATTTGTATCATTGTGTGTGATATTTGGTTCCCCAGCTTGTTTTAATAATATAAGACTTAGAGTTACAACATTTGGACAAAACTGACACTTTTTGGATTGCATGAGCACTGTGATCAATCAAAATGGGCACACAGAACTGTATTATGGGTGGAGCTACAGTTTAAATGCGTTTAAATTCTTAACTGCAAAAGTTAAATTTGAATGGATAGTCTGGAGCATAAATGCACCAGCATATTCTCCCAGCAGTCTGATGGTGTGATGGTCTTGCGTTTGCTCTCAGGTGCTGCTGCCCCTGCTGAAGAGTGATCTCTACGAGGTACTGAAGAACACGCTGCAGGCTAACCTGGCTAGCAGCGCCCCCGTCTGGTTGGAGGACAGTGCTGCCGTAACCGTGGTGATGGCCAGCGACGGGTACCCCGGGGCCTACAAGAAGGGTGTGGAGATCACAGGTGAAGAACTTCAGGCACATGACTGCCTCGGGTCACTCAGTGCAGCAAAGCTTCTGCGTTTTAACGTTCTGGACAGTCCAGAGCAGCGAGGGAGAGCCTCCATACCCTGTCCTGCTATGGCCCACCCCTCCAGACACGCACACTCGGCACTTTAAACCACGCTTCCATGTGCCACATGCATACATATGCTATGCCAAATGATTGACAGGTGTGCAAGACCTTTGATGATTAGTTAATATGGCTGGACCATGTTGAGACGTTTAGTTACTGTTTAGAGAGTCTACAAAAAATTGGCTTTGGAGCTTTAAGACTATTCCATTCAAAGTAAAATTATTTTCTGAGTGGTCTCAGTATTTTTAAATGACAGTATATTTGTTATTTTTTGTATACATGGTTTGAAATGATATAAAATGGAAAGTTCTTAACTACTTTTGTGTTTGTGTAGGTCTCTCTCAGGTTACAGAGATGGATCTTCAGGTGTTCCATGCTGGAACTGCCATAAAAGAAGGGGGCGGGATTGTGACCAATGGTGGGCGTGTCCTGACGGTCACAGCAGTCCGGCCCACTTTGGAGAGCGCCCTGCACAGCGTTAATCGGGGCGTGGCTGCGGTGGGCTTCCCGAACGCTGTATACCGCCGCGATATTGGCCACCGCGCCATTGCGTACCTCAGCGGTGACAGGTGTGTGTGAGGAGCTGGTGATTGAGTCACTGAAAACACTCGTACGATGTGAACAGAGGATTGTTCTCGTCATAGTAGGAGTGTTTTCAGTGTCTCGGCCTAGGTAATAACATCACTGATGAATTGGCAGAATCTGTGATTTTCGTGGCTAGGCCGTCCTCAAAATGAAAAGCATGGCAAAGGCTGTGAAGCATATGTGGACGTAGAGTAAGAAACAGAAACCCCTAAAAAGCCCACCCAGTGTTCGTCTTTTGCTCTTCACGATTTGCGATGGCAGTCTCTCTGTCTGTTCCTTCACTGGTGCTCGGTGTCGGTCCACAGAACCGCTTTTGGCTGGGGATGGTGCCAGACTGTTCTTCACCCAGTAATGATGAAATGTGTGAACAACCACAACCTTGCAGCAACCATGTCTGTGTTGAGGATGGTCTACCACGTATGAATGGTGGTCAGGAGATGAACAGTGTAGAGCAGGGGTACTCAACTGGCGGACCCGAACGCAGTCCTGTCCGGACCCAATCTCATTCCTGATTAACTGGATACGGACCAAAACAAAACCGTAGCATTTATTTCAGGGCTATTGAAAAAACACTCCGTCACGAGTGTTACGTTCGCCACCCCCGCTCAACAACTTACGTTCGTCACCAACATCACACCCCCCCCTCCCCCCCGCTCAACAACTTGCGTTCACCACCCCCGCCCGCACCGGACCTCGGGTCACAGGTATCTGCCAAAATTGGACCGCGGACAAATTTAGTTGAGTACGCCTGGTGTAGAGGATGGTGGGCAGAAGATGCATTCGGATGTTCTGGAGACCGTAATGCTCCTCACACCTGTGGGCGGAGCTGATGAGGGGCCAAATGAGTTTAGGAACCAGCTTGACTGTTACATTTCATTCTGTTTATTTCATTACAGTCAAAAACATGCAGATTACCTGTACACTACTATTGCACGAGTACGTCTTGTATAGTTGGTTAAGATAAACAAGATAAATGTGGGTTTATTTCACAATCATTTCTTGCAGCAGTGCGGCTGATTTGAGGATAGCACTGTTGTGTATTCTGGGCTTGTGCATGAAGATTCTCCTTTTTAATTTTCTGAATAAACAAACTCCTCCACCCTCTGTATTCATTTCTGCTCATTACCTGCATCAGTTCACAAGAACAAATTCTAATGGATTCTACTGAACACGGTTTAGCTTTACGAAAACTACTTCAGCTCATCGTTCTGTCATCAGAAGCCTAAAGGCAGTGTTGACACCCCCCCCCCCCCCCCCCCTCTGTCCATCTCACAGAAGTCTGACCTATAAGGACAGTGGAGTGGACATAGCAGCAGGCAACAGGCTGGTGGACATGATCAAGCCCCTGGCCAAGGCCACGTCTCGCACAGGTACTTGCGTCAACCCCACCTTCATAAACACGGGGCGTGGCTTAAGTCGATCAGCATTTTAGATGACCCATTCGTGCGTGTATCGAATGAGATGTTTCTGATGCTGAGGTCCACAGTATTTATGTCTGTCAAAATGTCTCTTTCACCCCAAATGTGCTTGAAGGCAAATCGAAAGGTCTTTTTGAGAACTTTATTTACAGTCTGGACTTTTAATAACTGTTGGGAAATGTCTGGTTTCACCATCACACACACATTTCTGGTGCTCTTGCCGAGGTTCACGCCATCTCGCAGTAGAGGCGATTCCTTTATCCTTCAGCAGGCTTCTGCTCCCCATGCCACTAACGTCATTTGTAGATAAGGCAGCAATCACGCCCGGCTTCACAGCTGGTTCCGCTGGCAAATATGTACTCCACCCACCAGACCAAAGAACCAGCTCCCTGCCATGGCAACTCCAACATATTCTCCCCTCCCCTCGCATCATATCTGGTGTGGTTGATCATCTGACTGGAGCCATCTCACTCGGCCCAGAGCACAAAGGTTCGGTTTGTTGACCTCTGCTCTTGTCTTCAGGCTGCAATGCTGACCTCGGGGGCTTTGCTGGGCTCTTTGATCTTAAGGCTGCCGGGTTCGTCGACCCTGTTCTTGTAGCTGGAACTGATGGGGTTGGCACCAAACTCAAGGTACTCGCGGTCTTCTCTAGACAGAAATCTTTCCTTTTGTCTAGTTGGGAGTAGGGTTGGGCGATATGTCAGTGATCTCATGATCTTTTCACAATATAATATATGTATTGGTATGTTTTATGATGAATGATTTTATTTCTCCTATAAAAAAAAACTGAAGGAAAAGTCAAACAGTTGGTGAAGGGTTTTTTTTTTGTTTTGTTAAATAAATGCATAAGCAGTGATGGCACAGTGGGGTTATTTTCTACCTACTTGTTACTAAACAGTTTGACTGTATTGGTGTGATTGATCTGTCTGGGGTTTACAGGCTCCCAGATGGTCAATGTTTTGACGCTGTTATAGGAGTATTGTTTTAGTGTCCCATATATTTTCTCTCTACATGCATCTAGATCGCGCAAGCATGTAACATCCATAACACGCTGGGTCAGGACCTGGTGGCCATGTGCGTCAATGATGTTCTGGCCCAGGGGGCGGAGCCTCTCTTCTTCCTGGACTATTTTTCCTGTGGGCACCTGGATGTGGACGTGGCCTCATCTGTAATAGGCGGGATTGCAGAGGCGTGTCAGATGGCAGGATGCGCCTTATTGGGTGAGCGTAGCTGTCGGGCGTTGATTTTCCGCGGGGTGTAGGGAGGCGCGTCTGTTGATGACCGGCATGCGCACGTCTTCAGGTGGTGAGACGGCGGAGATGCCGGGCGTGTACGGACCGGGGGAGTACGACCTGGCTGGGTTCTGCGTGGGGGCCACGGAGCGCGGCTCACTTCTGCCCAGGGTCGACGACATCCAGCCGGGGGACGCCCTGATCGGCGTGGCCTCCTCCGGGGTGCACAGCAACGGCTTCAGTCTGGTGAGAAAGATCCTGGAGCGGACCGGCCTCCAGTACAGCTCGCCGGCCCCGTTTGGACGACCCGGACAAACCATTGGTGAGCGTTTTTGTGAAGGGATTTGCCTGTTTGGCTGCAGCTTATAAACATCCGTTCTCTGTGTCTGCTGTGCCTGTAGATTTTACCTAGGTTCATTGTCTCTGCGCAATTTACATTAATTTAAAATATCTTTAGAAAGATCTTTAAGCTCTTTACGAACTTGTGTTTAAATTTTTTTCAGTGTCTCTAGTTTAAAATACATCCAACTGACTTTTAGTTCGTAAGGCTGCTAGATGGCGGCAAATTGCACTTTGATCTTCAAACGTTTGTTTCTTTTGCATATTTAGGTGAAGTGCTGCTAACTCCCACGAAAATCTATAGCCGCTTTCTCCAGCCAATCCTGCGCAGCGGTACAGTGAAGGCCTACGCCCACATCACAGGGGGTGGTCTCTTGGAGAACATCCCCCGCGTTCTTCCCAAAGATCTGGCCGTAGACCTGGGTGAGACGAAAAAAAGTGGTGGTGATGCCTTTTGTGACTAGGTTAATATAAGTATAAGACACATTTGCTTAAAAAAGTCCCTCTACTGCATATGTTGGAGTAGAATAGCCATCAGAAGCCGTAAAACATTATGGAGCACCGTTGCCCACATCGAGGCCGATCTTGGTTTCGTTCCCTCTCCCAGATGCAACACGTTGGCGGATCCCACCGATCTTTCCCTGGCTCCAGAAGGAGGGGTCCCTCTCCGAGGAGGAGATGGCCCGCACGTTCAACTGTGGTCTGGGGGCGGTGCTGGTGGTGGGCTCGCGGGACGCCTCCAGAGTCCTCAGGCAGGTGCAGGCCCAGGAGGAGGCCTGGCTCGTGGGCTCACTCGCCCATAAACAGCCTGGTGAGCATGTCAAGAGAGCAGGTTACACCTTATTGATATTTGGAGGCATGACTGTGTCTGCTTCTTGTCTCAGTTTCCCCGCAATTTGGGTGTTTTCAGTGTTATCCTCTAAGGTTAGAGATACAAACGTAAAGGCCACTTGAGTAGTGTGTACTAAGGGAGTAAGGAATGACTCAATATAACACCTTGGACTTGTGAATGTCTGTAGGAGATCTACTGGGATACTTGTGGTCTAATAATTGATTTACGTCACCGGTTCACTGATTTTGTATAAATAGGTGCAGACACTGTGGTCATCAGAAACCTGGAGCATAGTCTGAGAGCAGGCCCCAGCCATACTCTAGACACCAGTGAGCTGCTGAATGGGGCTTCTCACACCAATCCCAGTCCCCACAAGAGGACCAGAGTGGCGGTGCTCATCTCCGGGACTGGTGGGTGTCCTCAGCTACGTCCGAAGCCAAATTCGAGTGTGGACGTTCAAAATTTGGCAGTTCTTATCTAGAGAGCTTGTACATAAATGTATCTGTCTGATATCTGGAATATAACCTACGACGTTGTTGCCAGCACCTTGCTCTACTAGCTCAGCGTTGCGCTAATGTTGTGTAATATTTTTCTTCTGCATGTATAATAGGGACCAACCTTCAGGCCCTGATGGAACAGACTAAGAAGCCGTCCAGCTCTGCGGAGATTGTGGTGGTTATTTCCAATCGGCCAGGGGTGCTGGGCCTGAAGAGGGCGTCCATGGCAGGCATCCAGACGCGGGTACTCGCCTCGCAGAACTTCACCTTCCCACTAGAGGGCGCTTTTGTGCCGGCCTCTTGGTCAATGTATAAGGCCCATTACTCAGATCTGATGGGACCTACCATGAGATTTTATGTGCAGTTGAGTGGAGCTGAGATTAATCTGCTGTGTCTTAATTGCTGACATACAAGTTAGTGAAGAGCTGACATTAATAACTAAAAGGTTTGTTGTATTTAATGCTACAAGGCGTATGAAATTAAATCTGCCTAGAGAAATATTAACCAGTTTACATCATGAGGGAATTTGACCAGCACATAAATTGTGGGATACCACAGACTTTGTGATCAGTTAACTCCAATAAAGGGTAGAATGGAGGCTTTAAATGTCAAAACCACGTTAACTGTGCCCGTCTGCTAAACGGTGTCCGTTTCTCAGAAACCACGATCGGCCGCAGTGACATCCTGCTAATGCGTTTGTGCTGACACAAACCTCTTAGGTTGTGGACCATAAACTGTACGGGAGCCGCGCAGAGTTCGACGGCACCATCGACCGCGTTCTGGAGGAGTTTGGGGTGGAGGTGGTGTGTCTGGCTGGCTTCATGAGAATCCTGACTGGCCCGTTCGTCAGGAAATGGAACGGTATGGCACCAGAACGGTTTGTGTGCATGAACAAGATGAACGGCCATTTTGTATATAGTATAATGGTATAGTATATTGTATTGGTGATTTATAACATTACTTTCTAGCACATTCACAAAGCATCACTCAGTCTGTTGTGATCTGGCATTCAGGTATCTGGTGGGTGATGATGTATTGGTGTATCGTCAGTAATTTCTAACTGTCCAATGGCCCTTTCTGGAACAAGCTGTTCTGAGAACAGATGGATGTGCTGAAGATATATATAGATATAGATATCTCCAGCACATCCATATGTAATATATTTACACACACATATAAAGTCATATGGATACAAACATTTACACACGCGTGTGTGTGTAGGTCTCCCTTCAACTGTATTCTTAGTTACACTGACTTTGAAGCATCTTTTCAGCAGTTCTTCATGGTAAAGATGCACATTTAATAAAAGGCCTGTTCAGATTAGGCTTTACCTGCATTTTTTAAAAAGCTTACATAAACAATACTTCCATACATTCAGGAAGGAGACCGATTATCAAGGATCATTATCAGTGATCTGTGTCCAAGAATCCAGTAGTCGGTTAACTGGCTTGTGCTTGGGGTGCAACACATGCCTCAAATGTGGCTTACAGTTGACTTTGAAGCGTACGACAGTAATACCCCACTGTAACAGGCACTACTAGAGTCAACCTCTCGTCAGTTACACCGTAACAATGTGTTGGTCTTCTGGACAACAGGGAAGCTTATGAACATCCATCCTTCACTGCTGCCCTCCTTCAAAGGCGTGAACGCCCAGAAACAGGCGCTGCTCGCCGGGGCTCGGATCACGGGCTGCACCGTGCACTTTGTGGCTGTGAGTAGACTTCCATCAGACAGCTGTGGTCTTGCATTAAAGTGTGTGTGTGTATTTTCTTTGTCAACTAAGGGGTTTCATCTTTGAACTTTGGGTTCCTTTTTGCCACGGAAGAGCAACACCCAAATAAAGTATTTCCAAAATACATCAGGCTTTATTCGACTCTGAGCTTTATTAATTCTCTTTGTATGCATCATTTTGAACCAACAGGAGGAGGTGGATGCAGGGGCCATCATTGCACAGGAGGCGGTCCCTATCCTCATGAATGACACGGAGGAGAGCCTATCGGAGCGCATCCGAGAGGCGGAGCACCGGGCCTTCCCTGCTGCTTTAGAGCTGGTGGCGAGCGGGACTGTCCGGCTCGGGGAAGAGGGGCGTGTCGTGTGGAGCCAATCAGCATAGAGGCCTGGACCACGATGGCCAATGATCAGGACTACAATCAGAAGAGTGTTACGGCGGGTTGACGGAACTGTTCATGGGTTACGTTGTTGCGTTTAACAGAATAGGGTCCCTTAACACGGTAATGGCCCGGATCACATTCACCATTAACATTAAATGATGAGTGTTGGGATTTGCTTTTCTGAACGTTTTTTTTTTTCATTGCTAAACTTAAAATGTAGCGAAATCCCATTTCAGTGCTGTGATGATGTGATCGTCTTGCCTGGTGTGTTACTTCTAAACATTCCAGACAGAATACTGTTACTTGGATGACTTCAGTGGCTGTGGTGTAGCTCTTGTTACGAGATACTTAAACTTTCCTTAAGTCTTTTGGTATGAAAGCTTCATTGCATGACAGGTCATCAGTTTCTCAAAGTAAGAAATATAACATTTTATTCCTGATAAACTGGAGTTGAAATCCTCTGATACTCTGCATGTAATCCACAGTGTGTCATTGTGCGGTACTGATGGTATTAAATCTCTATCAAACTTCAATAACAACTTGGTCTTGGTACTTTAATTCAAATTCCAAAGATCTATCGCACAAAACTCGTGACATCTGGTAAACATCGGCCGACATTTCAGTCATTTCTCCACTAGAGTTCCTCAACAATCTGAGGTGCTGTTCTCTAGTTCTGGGACAGCCCAGCAAGCATTTGCCCCAAGCTGTTAATCTTTTATTGCTGGCCATCCACAATGTTTATCCCTTTTTATAAATTCCACATCAAAAGCTTTGCCTTTAGCATCATTGGTCTGAGTGAATTACTCCTGTGACACACTGGTGTGTGTAGTCCGCCCCCGAGAGGAGTGGCTGAAGTTTGATAATGCGGATGGAGGATGGCTAGTCGGACCAAACTGCACACCTGAGTTTTCCTTCCGCAAATTACCTGGGTCGTACCAGGACGCTATTTTCCTTAACCAGTCATCTCTAATGTCAGAGATCCTCAGAGATGTCACATTATATAACGCTTTGTAGATCCGTGTTAACGTTCCTGTGAAACTTGAAGGTTCTCCTTTGACTGCTGGGGTGCGCAGCGGTGACGTCGGGACTCAAGGTCCGGTGTCATGTGTCTTGGTGAAGCGTAGGACAGACAGCGTCTCCACTCCAGCCCGCCGAGACAAGCATGTCTCCCCCCTCAGCCCAGCATCACCCAGCAGAGTCAGAATCTCGTCTAGACGCAGGGACAGACGATGGACAAGGTCACACCAGTCTAGGACACGAGTGTAATTGCACAAGCAGAGGTGGACATTACGGGTTCAGAAAGTAAAATCCTCACAACAATTTTGCTCAGGCTTCCTGGATTGTGTTGGATCACTAATTTTACCTGGATTACACTAATTAGAAAATCTAGCAAGCTTGAGTAAAATCCTGATGAGGACTTTTACTTTCTGAAGCTGGAATGTCATGGGATTTGTATGGCACATTTCACAAATCCAAAGTTGCCTACAATTGCAAATATGCAAATATTGAGAACACAATACTGTGGTAGGTGAGATTGAATAGGAAAGTCAGACAGATCTTGGTAGATTAGAGGAAGAAATGTGTTTTATGACTGGATTTAAATCTGAAGAGAAGTGGATTGAAATGTACGAAATACCAGGGCAAGGCCAAAATCTAGAAAGGAACAATTCAAAGAGATTATTTGTATCGAGATAAGTTCAGATTCGTTTAGCAATGGCTCATTCTAATCTATAGTCCAGAGTTAATACAACTAGTCTACACTAGACATCGTGGCATGAATCTCATGTGCCCTGTAGTCATCTATCTGTACTAGAAAAACCAACTCCACCCATAGAATTTGTTGCAGAAACCCAAAAAGAAATTTGTCTCCCTCCTTTCGGAAGTCCTCAAACTCTCAGAACATACGTTCAGATGTCAATTGGTTATATCAAGACAGGCTGATGTTAGCATAAATCATCACCTAACAAGGTGACTGACTAGAGACAAATATTCATGGCCTGAAAAATCACATCAGTGCATTTGTATCATCTAATAATCTAATCAGACACTGTCCCACCAAGTGTGGTTGTTAAGGACAGCAGAACACTTGTCCTTCACTGCATCCCAAACAACAGAATTAGCCAATCGGCACAATGGAAGGCCAGCAGATACGACACCACAGTTTAACACAAGAGCCAAGCAGACTGCTTCATTACCTAATCTAAGGATGGTGACAACTGCACAGCTCGACAGTAAAACCTTTTTGTTTTGAGGGTTAAAATCGCTGGTATGAATTACCATCTCAGTCAAGAAACATCTTAAAGTAGAAAGACACCATCGTCTGAGACCAGTTACTATACTGGTGTTGTACTGGGACATACATTAACATTTCTGGCATTAAGCCATTTAAATCTGGGATGTAGCCAGAAGCAAGATACAGTGCAGATATAAAGACTTTCTATAAGTGTGTTATTGGATTATTAATCACAAACAATTAATCTGAAGCTCTCGCAACCTCGTACCTGGATTGTTATCAGACACGGTGACGAGGTAGAACAAACCCTCGGTGGACAGCAGGGATGGGACCATGGGGAAGAACCTGTCCATCACCTCTCTGCCTCTCCGTCCTCCGGCCCAGGACGCCTCAATGCCATGACCACCCACCTGACCACACAAAGGACGCCATCAGGCAAGAATGCTGGGACACCTTAATTCACCGCCGCAAAAACGGTGTTTCTCAGAATGGCGTTTCATATGCAACACCATTCTGAGAAACACACAACACTGTTCTCCAAAAGGCCTCACAGTGCTATAATACCAGTGAGACTTATTTAAGTCTGAGAGTGTGTGCTTGTCCTCGTCCTGCAGTTTAACTAAGGTGTTTTTGTCATGGTGCTTTTGGGAAACCCTGCCCAGAGCAGGAACACCAGCAGATCTTTTAACGTGTACCTCCTCAGACGGAGTGATGACGTAGGGAGGATTGAAGAGAAGAACGTCCACCTTTCCATTTAGTCTGGGCAGCAAACACTGGACCTGAGAAAGAGAGAGAGAGACAAACACTTCTCACACAAATCAACTCAATGGCCATAATAAACTAGCTGGTGCTTGGAAAAAAGGCAGCATGCTTGATCATCTTTGAACAACACAGGTGAGCGAGGAGTGAGGGGTGCTACGGGTGAGGAGCACTATGGGTGAGGGTCGAGGGAGGGTCTCACCAGGTCTGTGACAAGCGGCTGAAGGTGCAGGCGGTTACGGCGAGACGTCTCCTCCGTGCACTGGGCCGCTTCTGGGTTCAAGTCCGTGCAGCTTCGGCCACGAGGGAATGAAAACGCAAAACAAAACGTAAATATGCGATTGGCAGCGAAACGGTGGCCTGGCCAACACGGAGCTATCGAGGCTCGTAGAGACGAGAGGGGAGTCATTTCTGACGTCGATGTTGCATCACTCACAGATATAAAGCTTCAGGCCCAGTTAGAGACGCCAGGAAGGCAGAGACCACACCTGATCCACTGCCCACCTCGAGACAAACCGCAGGTCTGGACACACACAGGAACCAAAATGCACATTTGCAAGTGCATTTTGAACTTGCAAATGTATAATCATGTGATTTCCAAAACGTATTCATTTCCTGACATTTAAGGGCTTATTTTTTTCTACTACATATTAGTACACAAAGACCATAAGAATCTGGTTTCACTTAGTGGAGCCATCAAACACAACCACAGACACACCGTTTTACAATCACCTCACCAGAACTACTGCTCCCATTTTGCCAACGCCCACCTGTGTTGCTGGAGCAAACTGGCATCTTTCTCCAGGGCGTCAATCAACAGAAAGGAGTCCTCCGCTGGCTCGTACACCTCAGAGAAGGGTGCACGTCCAGCGTGGGAGTACAGCGGAGTCAGGGACATTTGTGAAGTGTGTCTGTCGAGTTATATCAGCGCCGCTCCTTTATTTGCTCACGTGCTCCAATTTGAAAAGAGCCTGGTCAATTCATTTACAGAGACGCAATGGGACAACTCAAATGCTTCTGGTTCTTTGAAGTTTAATCAATCATTTAGGTTGAAAACCTTTTAAAAAATGAACATAAGATAAACAGTGTGTTACTGCAAGTCAGGACAAATAAGCAAAGCAATAGGTCTACACAACTCCATGCCAATGTGAAGCACACGTATCAGGTACACATTTACCTAGAAGCTGGACAAATGTCATTCACAAATCAAAACAGACAACACGGTTTGCAGCAGCCTCAATATCACACATTTTAATCAATTCTCCTACCAGTTGAGTCTTGGCTGAGCTGATCTTGCCTCTTCTACCCTGTGGGCTCCTTTGTTCACATACACAAACAATTCTCTAATCAGGTGTTATAGCTGCCGTAGGAACAATGTGAATATATTCTGCATATGGTGTTATTTGAATGAGCACAAGCCTAAACGATAATGATTTTAAATTAGCCACCACTGCTCTCTGGGGAATGGTTAAATTAATTAAAAGTAGAAATACAACAGCCGTGGGCTGTCAAATAGAAGACTCCATCTCAATGTACTCTGGAGTGTAGGAGATTTGTTGGACAGAGTTGGCTAGTTACGGCTTTGGGCAAATCGACTCCACTGCCCTGTAAAACAGCCTGGGGTGCCAGGTGGTCTCAGGGAATTCCCCTATAGGACAGAACAGATGGACCAAAACAACAAAAAAATGTTCAGGAGAGGAAAAAAGACCCAGAGAGAGACTTAAGGTAGACTGCTCCAGTCTCTTGGGCTTAATGTTTTTTGACAAGGAAGGTCTCTCCTGCTGTCATAGGAAGTCACCAAAGACTAAATAATCATGTTAAGACAAAAACAAGGTGATTTTCCAGTCATTCAATATTTACAGGATTGCTACTGTCCAATGGCCCTTACATTTCTCTTATCGGACTCTCTTGCCTGTTTGGAGGGACACTTTGATGCTAGGATAATGAAGGGCTTGCCCGACATGTTTAAAAGACAGAATGGGTTGAATCTTTGTTTACACTCTTCATATTCACAGGCCAAAATGTCCCTGTGTACCAGTCATGACAGACCACACAGACATATAACAATTACAGTCCACCGTATTAATCCCACTGCAACCTCAAACTACTGTGCAGGTCCTCACCAAAAATGGCCAAAACAGACTTCAACAGGACGTCTAAAGTGAGTTTAACACGAGATGAGAGGGTTTATTTCTAGTTTTACAGCTACTGTGTTCGCTAATAAAAATCCCAAGAGTGTGAAAGCTTATGTAAAACAACAAACGTTTGTCTGGCGTCTGGACGGATGTTTTACGACGTTTTAATGGTTTATATAAAACGTACATGAAGTGTCCGTGAAGGACATTAATTGCTGAACTGTTGAGCCCCTAATCAGTGTAGCGGGACTCGCATCTGTCACTTCATCCTGCCAAAAGTATACGCTGGCTAATTTAGCTAGCTAGCATTCATCCTCAAAGCATTAAAACAAAAATATCACCTAATATATAACAATTCAACCTAGAAAATGTTGGGGGCAATCCAACCTTTCAACGCAAGTAATTCGTGAATGTTCAAACAGCCTAAACGTATATCTACCTTTTCGTGTTTCGCAGCCCGGTTTTAAAAACCCCACGTACAACACGTGTTGTCGCACTTCCGGGTTCTGCCCAAAAGCATCATGGGAGTTGGAGTTTCATAAACTTGTAACCTAACCAACGTTCCCAACGTTTCACAAACAAAACACTTTTTCGATAAATGCAGCATTGTGCTGGCGGGCTACGTCGTAATACATGGTGAGTTGTGACTGCACATTGCATATTTTAAGATGTTTATTATTGTTTGCCGTTTCCTGAATGAAATGATTAAAAAAGGTCAAACTGGAAAAGTGATTTTTAATTCAGAAATGTTGTACAGTTAATGCATTCAATACTTGGGCTCCTTTTGCACAAACTGCATCAATGCGGTGTGGCATGGAGGCGATCAGCCTGTGGCACTGCTGGGGTGTTATGGAAGCCCAGGTTGCTTTGATAGTAGCCTTCAGCTCGTCTACATTGATGGGCCTGCTGTCTCATCTCATGTGGGTTAGGTCAGGCAAGTTTGCTGGCCAATCAAGCACAGTGATACTGTGGTATAACCAGGTATAACCAGGTATAACCAGGTGTAACCAGGTGTAACCAGGTGTAACCAGGTATAACCAGGTATAACCAGGTGTAACCAGGTATAACCAGGTATAACCAGGTGTAACCAGGTGTAACCAGGTATAACCAGGTATAACCAGGTATAACCAGGTGTAACCAGGTATAACCAGGTATAACCAGGTATAACCAGGTGTAACCAGGTGTAACCAGGTATAACCAGGTGTAACCAGGTATAACCAGGTGTAACCAGGTGTAACCAGGTATAACCAGGTGTAACCAGGTGTAACCAGGTATAACCAGGTGTAACCAGGTATAACCAGGTGTAACCAGGTATAACCAGGTGTAACCAGGTATTGGTACTTTTGGCAGTGTGAACAGGTGCCAAGTCCTGCTTGAAAATGAAATTTCTATCTCTAAAACGCTTATCGGCAGAGGGAAGCATAAATGGGGGGCTCTAACATTTCCTGGTAGACTGCTGCGCTGACTTTGGTCTTGATATAACACAGTAGACCAACACCAGCAGGGGTAGTGTTATATCAAGACCAAAGTCAGGTGTTGTTTTCAGATGAAAGTAAATCAAACATAAATCAAACATTTCATTTGTAAATCAAGGTCCCAGAGTCTGGAGGAAGAGTGGAGAGACACAATCCAAGCTGCTTGAGGTCTAGTGTGAAGTCTCCACAATCAGTGATGGTTTGGGGAGACACGTCACCTGCTGGTTTATTTATTGAGATGCACCTGTATATCGTTTGTATGGTATTTTATAGTTGTGTAACAATATAGTGTAGAAAATACATGATCTCTGCGTGCAACTCATGGATTTCATATGACAACATAGTCAAACTCAACATACTCGACTTAAAGTGCTGTTTTCCAGTGACAGATTTGACCGTTGGAGCAAGGTTGTCTCCGTGGAAAAAGAAGCATTTATTAAAATGCTCAACAGAGGGCAGCATTGATCCATATGGAAAACTGTATATGGCTCTGTATTTTTTCTTGAAGTGTGTAAGCTTTAAAAGGTGTTTTTATTGTTCTGGCAGAGAGAGAGACAGACAGAGAGACAGAGAGACAGAGAGATGGGTGATTCATGCCCTATTTAACCAATATTGTCCATTTAGTTTTTCCTATAGAGGTTTACTTTCCACTCCATAAAACAAAAACAAAGGAGTAAATATACACTGTCTTCGTCATTTTAATTTTGGAGACGAACTCCAACCTCAGTACCAGGAACAACGGTGCACTTAGTCATGAAAATAAATCCTCGTAGCCATGACAGAAACTGATACAGGTGCAACAACATAAATCAAACTAAGAAAAAAATAACATTACCCACACTGAACATAATACATTTTAACGCTTGGCAGAGCCTCGCTGTGAACTGGAGATGGGAATGGTGTCAAGCTTTATGCCAGTACATCCTACAGAACCGACACACGATACTTCCTTGACGTTTTAGGTGAGAGAACCCGATACTGGCACGATTCCCCTCACGTTCCGGTGGTAGATATACTCTGTCTTACTCTTTGACTCTCTGTCTTTGCTGAGACAGCTGATATCCATGAAGGTGTCTAACGTTGTCTGTGACCTTGCTGTGATCCTCAGAGACTATTTAACACTTCCTTCCCAGACCCACCGAGCCCGAAAGGCCATGGAGAAGGAGAGAGACCCTACACCTGACTACACAAACGCGTATTCACCTCTGTTTACCTTCGTTTTCTTAGTAATGGGAGTCTCAGAGGTCCTTGTTACAACAAGGCCTCGGCAATGAGTGCGACCTTGTTAAGCACGGCCATTTTAAGAAGATGCCCTTCCTCCGCTCAGCGAGGCGTCTCCGTGTGGGAATACTGGGCCAGACTGGGAATAATGGATTTGTGGGGCAGCACTTTTACGAGCGGCTGGCCCACGCTGGGATTAGGAGACTGTCGGAGGGTGTAGCGCGACACCAGGGTAGTCAGTGCAATAAAATTGCGAGTCCAGTTCCCTGGTGTTGGTCTAGTGTTGGGAAGTGTGTGCAGAACACATCAGCTGTGCAAACACAACCACGACGGTGGAGACAGATTTAACAGCAGCTTGATGGCCATTCACAATAAAGCAGTGATCAGTGGCCTTCAAATTGATAGACATCAGTATTCATTAAGTTTTTCTACAGATATATCGTAGCTGTAGGCTAACGTGGAAATATGGGTATTTTTTTGTTTTTGGTTATTATGCTAGCAAAAAAAAAAAAAAAAAAGTGAAACTGAACAAACAATAAATAATAGATTAAAAACAAGCCTGCAGGCTGCTTATTAATCCCATAAGAGGATCAAGAAGATTAATCAACTATCAAAGTTGTTTTGCAGCTTTAACAACCACCAAGATTACTATTTGTAATTGTAGTGAAACTAGATCAGATGCATCACTGCCCATTCTCAGTTATTTTGGCTGCAAAACATTTGTTTGTTTTGTAGATTAACGTCTTGAAAAAACTCACACCTCTTTTACACTGTTTGCTTTGTTATGTCTGCTGTGTTTCCGTGTCTCCTAGACTGAACATTTGTGCAAAATGGTGTGTGACATGAGACTCTTAATCACTCTGATTTGAGCATCACCTGTACATAGATGGAAATTACAGGGCACATCAGAGAGTCCTAATACCTCCTCCTGGATAAAAAACAGACTTTTGAACAACATAGTAATATGCATTAGAAGAACTTGTGCTAACTAGAAAGAAAAGTTTGTAAGCAAACCTTGAGTCACACCAATTATGACTATGTAAACTCATAATAAGTATATTTATCATTATGAAGGACAGATATGTTACATATATTTGTACATTTGTACTACATTTGATGAATATGCATTAAAAATGAAGCCATTGCATTAACATATGCATTAAAATGAAGCCTTTGCATTAAAATATGCATTAACATTAAGCCTTTTGGGCAACAATTCTAATGACTGCTGTATTTATAATGCATTATAAATCCATTATGATGCAATATAATACCTGCCACAAGTACTTATGAGCCATTCCTATGCATTCCTATATGTTCATTTGCAGGATTCACAGGAAGTGTTAGAGCAGGGGTTCTTAACCTTTTTCACTGTGCGACCCCCTTTTAGGCTCCGGTTTATTTCGCAGTTTTTTTCTGTTCTGAATTTCCTGGAAGTGGGCGTTTTGCATCCCCACTTTCAGTTCGACATTCTACAAAACGCTCCATGTTAATCCAGCCTGGACGAGCGGAGCCACAATGAGGCAGTTTGATTCAATAAACTTTACTGAATCAACCTGCCTCATTCTGAGTCTTGATTCAGGTTCGCGCATGCACGTTGTGGCTCCGCTTGTCCAGGCTGAGTAAAGAACAACAAAATTTAGCTCCGAACCTGATCGTCGCACATTTAACTCAGAAAACACCTTATTTTGTGTCACATTCGCGACCCCCTTGGAAGTATGTCGCGAACCCCAGGGGGGTCGCAACCCCCAGGTTAAGAACCCCTGTGTTAGAGTTTGAATAAAAATGATTTTGAGTTGGAGGATGGAGGGATGAGAAAAAGTAGAAGAGAGAAAAAGATGGGACATCGGTATAAAATGCAGTTTGCAGCTTGGAGTTAGCCATTTACTATTGTTAAATATGTTTGTTGGCAATATCTTGTGGAAGCTATAAAATCAGTGGTGTCATGTGGCAGGATGGAGGGATGAATGAAATGATAGACGGGTAAATAAACAAATGGTATCAGTGTGAAATGGAGATTGGTGTTTTTGGGTCAGCTGTTGAGCCTTTCACCAATTTTGACCGCTATAGCTTGGAAATTATGGGAGTTAAATCAGTGGTTTACTATGAGATGATGGAGGGATGAATGAAAGGATAAAAGAGGTGGGTGAAAGAGTGCTGTCAGGATGATGTGTCCCCCCCCCCACCTACCTCACAGTGGTTTGGCCCACTGCCTCCTCCTCACTGTGTCTGTGGGATGTTTACCAGTGGTGGCTGATCTGAGCTCTGTTAGAGGTTCCTACTAATTTGATGCCCTTTAACCTCATTGATTTCCAATTAATCCGTATTAATCAATGCACCGCTTGTTCTGTGTGATTCAGCATTTATTTATCATAGCCTACATGACTGTTAAGAGAAAGGCCAACTAACACAAAGTACAAATGGGGTTAAAAATCACATCTGTTTTTTGTCAGAAAACAGGAGCACAGTGAAGTGTTCTGTGCTAGACCAATAAGAGTTCTTTGGGCAAGACTTCTAACAATACATACGCCTACTTCTGAATCATGCCTGAAATCAAACGTCGCTCTAGATAAGAGCGTCTGCCAAATGCATTAAAGGTAAATGTATATTGTTATAGTCAGTGTGTTGTTTTTTATAGCCTATCTGCTTCAGGTAGCATTGAATGCAGATGGCAGAACTAGACATTGTGGACTAACCAAAACGAGGCCAAACAGATCTGTAATCAAGACATTTCACTGTGTGTAATATGTTAAAACCTGATATGCTGTGTGAAGCTACAGCTCAGGCCTAGATTGTATCAGCGCCTTCCAGCCAGTTCGTATTTTACTTGTGACCTTTAGGCGACACTACTGTTCTTATGTCCAGAGAAGTCCAGAACAATCTGATCTCAGGCTTTTTAAAATGCCAAAAAGAACAATGTGGATGGCATAAAACTACAGATTATTGTTTGCATTATTTATTTATTTATTATGGCTTGGCCTCACCAGTCCACTATCAACCCACAATGTCAGTGTCCAGACCAAAATGTCTGCCACTCATATAAAATGTAATCAACAGTGGTCCAACGAATGGGATGTCCACCGCGTGTTTTTCAAGTCTAGCGGTCACGTGGCCCTGTGTAGTCTTCTGGCCACCGGCACAGTCTCCACATCAACACAGCACTGTGGTCGAGTGTGGGAGAGACACGAGCCTCACAGTGACGGGTAGCAGGGGCTCGGGAGAAATGCATGCTGGGAGAAATGCATGCTGTTGGCCCTTCACAGGACCGCCACACAAGTGAGGAGCCCACCACAAGTGAGGAGCCCACCATCAAAGAACCGGTGTTGGGTGTATTGAATGACACAGAGTGTGATTGTCGACTGAGTTATTGCTGAGACCCACAGCGCTCTTGCGACTGCGTCCTGACTGTGAGAAACCGTTAGATAGACGAATTGCCCATGCCGCGGGTGTGTTGGAATTTATACAGGTGAAAATGTCTCTGGTTACATGGAACCTGATGCATTCTGGATTGCACCAGAGCGTAAATAATTGCTCTTTTGGTCCTGGAGGGGTCTGGATCCACACGTGCACTTGGGGTGGGGGGGTGGGGGGGGGGGGGGGCTTTGGGGTTGCAGTAAGTACTGTGTATTACATTTATCACACCCAAAGCCCTCAACATTGACCGGATTTACTGCAGTGCGCCCGGCCATCGTCCCAACGCTGCGGACATTTCCTCAATAAAGAGAGAGGTATGAATGAAGGGACAAATTACCTGGATCACCCTTTGAAGACAATGAAAATGGGTTCGGCCTGAAGAGTAACCCAACGTTGGATTAATAAAGGGGAGGTGTCGAGGGAAGAGCACTGCGGAGTTGCGATCCAGCAGATCAAACGGGGTGTTCTTTAGGGCCCCGTAGGGCGTGCTTCCCAGGTTATGGGCTGGGTGTGTGCCCGCCATGCATAACGTAAACGTGCACTGGGGGGCCTTGAAAGTGACGTAGGGGAGAAGGGCTGAAGGAATCCATTGCAGTCCCTGCGCTTCCTGCTCTACGGCACAGCTACGATCTGTTAAAGTCGGTTGTACACCCCCACAGAGCCTGAGGGGAGAATGATTAAGAGAATCCCTCTCTCTCTCTCTCTCTCTTTCTCTCTCTCTCTCTTTCCCCTCCTTTCTTCTCTGTTTCTGTCACTCACACACACAGCCTTGGCTAAGCCCCATAAAATGAGAATTTTGGCCACGTTCACCTTTGGGGCAATAAATGACAGCCTGGAGGTGTTTTTCGAAGCTAACAACAGTGTGTTGCTGCTAAGGGAGGAGGGGTAGAGGCAGTTTCAGCCCAGGGTTCGGTCCAGAGGGAGCGGTCGGGGGTCGGGGGTCGGGAGCGGTAGGGGACAGCAAACGGCAGCGGCCTTTTCCCGAACCTGTCACCACACACCTGCATGTCCACACGGGGCCCCTCAAGCCCCATCGTGGGGGTGTCATGACGATTAATGACCATGGGAATGAGATACGTGAAAATATTTCCTGTCCTGGGACTAGCTTGTAGAAGGCATTTGTGTTTCTAGAGTCATGGAGCTTTTAACCTTACAATTAATCAGATGTAAGGAAGTGTAGCAATATTATGAATCCAATGCATATATATGTATATACATATAATTTAGGGTTTTTTTTGTGTATTTGGGGTAGTGTCTACATGCATTTGGTGTGTTTGTGTCTCTGTGTACGTGCAGATTTGCACAAGCTACAGAATTCCACAGGCAAGGCGTGACAGGCAATTAAACAACGGCAGAGAACTCAGGACTACAGAGGCTGAGAAGGACATGCCTGATACTCAGAAGGTCAGCCTTTGGACAGACAGGAGGAAGTCTACCCCTGTCCTTATAAAGGGCCCCTGCCTGGGGCCAGACTGTGGCATAGGTGTTATCAGGACCATCCTGAGAAGGAGTGGGACGGGCCCCTGGAGAAAAGCATCTGTTTCTGCTAGAGAAGTAGACGTGTGTCCTCGCCGGCCGTGTACCAGAAGAAATGTTTGTGCTTGCGCGTGGTTCCTGCGTCAGCTATAGCGTCCCAGACGTACATAAGCGTGTGTGTAACGTGATTTATAGAATGAGTGAGTTTAGGAGTGGATAGAGCTGTGACCTCAGGAGGCCACTTAAATGGCGACGGAGGAATGCTTTGGTGGGTAGGACCACACAAGTACTAGCTTGGGCACTCAGCTGAGGGGATAAGAATGAGCTGTCCCAGGATCCTTTGCAAATGTGTCTTGACGTGGGACAACTCGGCCTGTTCTTTCCTGTCATCCGTTCTACCTCGCAACCCCCATCAAATGCTCACAACTAACAGCTTTGGTTAAACATATAGTCCGAGGGCAAGCCATTTCCACAATTCACAGTGTAATAATAAGCCACAGTAAAGATAACCCATTCGGCAACAATGATCGACGAGAATAATCTGTTTGACAAATGTGTGTTTTGGTTGGAGAACTGTGGGTATGTTTAGAGGGCGTATTGTAGCTCTGAACTGAAATCGTCCTTAATATCCTTATGCATAAATCAGGTGGAAGAGGACATTTTTACACACTTGTTTCACTCGCATTTAAACATTTTTTTCCTTACTTACTTCATGACAGCTGTGTACCTTTGGGAGTTCCACTTTGTTATTGTGAACACACTCGTTTTGAGAGGTTTCTAACGGGGATCTTAACTGGGGCAAATCTGTGTGAGACAAGAGAGCACAAGCAGTACCAAAGGCATCTAGTCTGCTAGAAGATGGAGAAATGTTCTCAGAAACAGAGTTCTCCTGCCCAGTTGTAAAATCTATAGCCCCTTTTCCACAGTAGATCCGAGCGGTTCTCGCTATGGGTAGTAACGACTCTGGTTGCAGTTCCTCACAAACGTGGTGTGGCACAGTGTGCTTACAAACTGCGGTCAGAACTGGAGAGTCATATGTCTGGGAACGCTTAATAACGCAGGGATTCACTGATTCGTAATCCACTTATTGTTGCCTTTACCAAGTTAAATATGTCCTGTGCCGTTTTGCACACCCAAAAGGAAACACTAAAATCAGTCAAAACAACTGCGAATGATCCATCCCCTCAGACACACGCACTGACGGGAGTTATTTGGTGACATAATTATGACAAGAACCCATTGCTGCCACAAATGCTTCCTGGCCCTGATTTCCAGCACAACACTTGTGGAAAAAGAAGCCGTAACTGGTCTCAGGAGTGCGTTAATGCACGGAACGGCCTGATACAGCCTCACTAACCGTTTGGCCCTGCAGCCGAACCGGGGGTTAGAGTCAGCGTTGTTTCAGAGGCGTAGTTTCATATGTAGAGATATGAACTCTGGGTCAGGAAATGGGAACGAATAGGCCATCAACACAGAAAGAAAATAAATTGACCTATTAAGATGCACAAAGGTAATGTGCATAGTAGTAATGCCATAATATTATATAACTGATGACTATACGATCAATATGAGATAACTGAGCATATTCATGGGTGTGATATAGCCTCAATGACAGGGTGCCCAGACCAGAGGTGAAGGAACGCTGTGAGGTAAACTTGAGGGGCACGGCTGCTGCCGTGGGCCCAGCATTCTTCCACAGCCAGTGAGAAGATCAGTTAGGGGTCTTCTAACTGTTCAGAGAAACAGGCAGTAAACAGCTAAACAGACATTTGGGATTAAATCATCCTCCCCACATTGCCAAGCTGCAAGTCCAACGGGATCAGCTAGTCTCGATCAACTTGATGTGACTATCGTGTCCTTGGAGTTCATTCATGTTTGGCAGCAGAGTCGGGTCAGATCTGTTTGATGTGTATGGCTAAAATTAAAGGCGCTCAGTGGATGGTCCAACTGTGTTGTGGTCCAGAACATCACAGCTGAAATCATTAGGCACCATATGTGAGTAACGTGTTGTTGATGAGTGGCGCGTGTTTGTGAGAGTCATCTCCCCTATCAATATTTTATGACTGAAACGGTACGTTCTGCAGGTCTTTGATAACAAAGCTAGCTGACAGGACAGAGACACAGAACACCACATGTGCAGAGACACTAATAGCCAAAGTTAATTCCCCTTAATAGATACTGCAGTTATCCTAGGATAACTGTAATATCTATTAAGGGGATGCAGACAACAAATCCTTGTTTTAATTGTGTGTGTGTGTGTGTGTGTGTGTGTGTGTGTGTGTGTGTGTGTGTGTGTGTGTGTGTGTGTGTGTGTGTGTGTGTTAAATAGACAAGGGAATTGCTGAGGGGGAAAACACTCTAGTTATTGTCTGGTTGAGTTTGCATTGACTAGATGTGGAAAACCAATGGTCAGATTGCTGTAGAAATAAATGTCCTGACAGTGTATGTTTTAGTCAGTGGTCAGTTTGGGCAGGAGTCCACTGCTTGGGGTTTAATATAGTTACTGTACACAGGGTGATGGCCAGTGACACACTTGAATAAGACACTTCTGTGTAGAACGCCAACTGTTGCAGTGCTGAATTTTAACCACTGTCTTTCTCAATCTTAGATTTAATCTGGTTAAACTAAAGTGTCACTCTAATGGGCAACTGGAGCCTTTTCTAATTCAGAGGGATAATGTGGAATAATCTGTCCTGGTGCGTTGCTACCACTGAGAAGTAAATTTGATATTGTCCATGAGAGTTTCTAAGTCTTGAAAGTCTTGAAACTGGGTCTGACGCATCTGTTTCTGTGTGTTAAAACAAACGTTCTGTTTCCACTTTGGTTTGCTTTTATAGACTGAAATGCTTTTTAAATTCATTTCTTGATCTGTGTGATATTCCAGTGTGTGCTGCACTTATGTTATCATACTCTAACAGAGTTTAATTTGTTTGTGTAAGGTCAAGGTGTAACTGCAATATTTAAACCAACTGGACATTAAGTGAAGGAGCAATAGTGTCGGAGAGCGTATGAAGGCCATTTTTGTGACCTTTTGGTTTTGTGAGGAAGACCTTCCTTCTTCCTGGTCCAATAAGTGACCTTGTACTTCACAATAACACGATTCCATTGGCTGTAGTTTGCAAAATTTGCAAAAATCTGCAAAACCAAGCCAAATTAACCAATCTGCTTATTTCTCACCGCACTGTGGCTCACGAGGCATCAATCTGTCATGTCCCCTTGTGTTTTGGTGTCTTTTTTCATTTCAGAGCATTGTGAGGCTTAAATGAGGGGCTTTGATTTAAAAAATCATATCAGAGTTCACACACGAGTGTGAGGGTTTGGTGGAATGATGAATTAGTCGACCTCCAGCGTTTCAATACATTGTACATTAACAGCTGCTTTGTAATGATTGTGTGTTGTGGGTATGAGAGGGTGTATGTGAAGACTGTTATTTCTAAGTTTTAATTATGCTATACATTACAAGTTCTGTGTGTGGGATCACAATGGCAGAAGTTATTAAAATCTTCTCAGTTACCAGTCTGAGTCACAAGGGCAACACCAAGTCTGAGAAAAGTCTGTATGATATTTGCAGAAATAACACACATTTTAAACATCTCTAAGGTCGGGCTTCACTGTAGGACATCTTAACTAGCAAAGCCATGGTTACCTGCTAGCATGTCAGGTGCCAGAACTCACATGCAAACCGGCCTTCCAATGATCTGGCCAGCATACCTTTCCAGAGTCATTCAAACCCTCTGGTAACACGATAGATAGAAAATATGCACCTATTAAACTTCTAAACTTCTACCTTACACGTTCCACCATCTGTCGCCTGAGTTATATAGGAAACACTTTTCTTAGTGAGTACCATAAGTTTTTAAATTCTTGGTTTAGTAGCGTGTGTTAACCGAATAAGTCTGAAGGAATCGCTCTGTGATCAGAAGCCAGTCAGCACAGTGGTCGCGTGAGGTAGGATGAGCAGATTTTGAGGGAAAGGTGTACAAGTTCCTGTCGCTTGCTACTTGTGACACACACACACAATTGACTGACAAACACTTTACCCACTATACCTGGGATCTGTCGAGTTAGGCCATTTCTTCAGCGGAGTGTTGCTGTGGTTTGCAGGACTGGTGTCACTCACTGGTGTTGGGGGGGGGGGTGTGTGTGTGTGCGTGTGTGTGTGTGTGTGTGTGTGTGTGTGCGTGTGTGTGTGTGTGTATGTATGTATGTGCGTGTATGTGTGTGTGTGGGTGTGGGTGTGTGTGTGCGTGTGTGTGTGTGTGTGTGTGTATGTATGTATGTGCGTGTATGTGTGTGTGTGTGTGTGTGTGTGGGGGGGGGGGGGGGGGGGGGTTGGAGACACACGTGCGAGCCAAACGTGCCTCCAGCCGCGGCGGGGCACCAAAACCGCAAAGCCGCTCCCGGTGCTGCCGGAGCCTTCCAGGAACGGCTCATAAAAGCTCAAGGCTGGGGCCCTCCAGCGCGGCCAGGATCACACGAGCCATCCAGAAACACAGCGCGTCTCCCGTAAGCCAAAAGGCATATTATTTCAGATTTTACAAGTATAAGGTGAAGAGGCTCAAGATTATTTGAACCTCCAGCCCCTCAAGTTCTACGGTGAGGTATTATATACCACTGAAGGCAACAAAGAATATTTCACTGTAGTTAAACAGTCTCTTTTTTTCCTGACTTAGCTCTCTCAAACGTCCCCATTTTCTAAATTCTAACCTCTTGGCTGGTGTTCTGTTACTCAAGACTGGATTAGATTTAGCCTCGTCAGCCTATTAGAAGAGTTGAAATCAGCATCTCTGTAATTATGTCCTTTTAAAGAGGACTTTAACTGGGCTTTAACTGATCTGCAGGAGAGGGTTTCATGTGCTCAGTTGTCAGAGTTGTTCAGTCATCACAAAATATGGCACCAAATGAATCAGACACACAACTGCGCTGTATTCTAGAGTTATGGAAATGATTGTTAATTTGCGTAGATGAATATTATCCCAGCAAAGCAATACGTAAACAGGTCTGTCATACGAGGCTTTGTGCCTTCTGCTGATTGGTTGTGAAGTTCAGTCCTCCTTTGTGTTTGTTGATGTAAATAAAACTACATATTTATAGGACTGCTGTCATCTATTATGGTCAAAGTTCTAGCAAACATGCTAAGTTCTAAAACTTAAAACGTAGCTTTACATGTACAATATGTTCTTGGGTTACCAGCCTGCTGGTCCAGCCCTGCTTATTGAACCTGTGCTTGACGTTACCGCATAAAGATCTTTGACATCTTATGAAAAGCTCCCACCAAATCCGACCCAACAGCTTCGGAATATTTCAAGCTTGTCGGGGTGAGTCACAGCAAGAGAAGAACTCTATTTTAGCACATATTTTTTGCCTCTTGGATCAGAAATGCAACTTTAAATTTTTAGCAAACAAATCTTTTAGAATGCAGCTTTAAGACAATTAACTAAAAATCAAGCAATCTAACTTGATTTGGGTTGTTTATGGGAAAGTAATAACAGTTTATGAAAGAACGTAAGCCAACACAAATTCAGCAGTTGTTTTTTTTTTTACAATAAGTGAAAAATTTCGTCATATTTTTTACCGTAATGGGACGACTTGCACTTTGATCCTGCTTACGGTCCTGATTACGGTTACATCAAATGTGAGAAACTGTGCTAAACAAAATAATGAAGTTCATACAAGTTCATAAACAGTATAGATTATTCTCAACACACTACAATACCCAAAATTCCAAACACATAGTGGAAGAATTTCTCTACAAGTTGCTTTCTTAACAAATATAGGGCTCATATTTTCCACTGGAAGGCAGTCTTCATAATGGCTGACTAGTACCATTCTCCCGGTGCACGGGTGAGGTAAGGTCAGCTTCTGTCAGTCCTACATTTTCCCTCCTAATAATTGGATGACACCCCTCCGTGCAACAGCGGGTGGACTGAACCAAAGGCAACATATATGATTAACAGGAACTGACGGAGAGATCAGAACCTCTAATTGGCTGAATTATATTAGTGTTAGGGCATATATGGTGGAGCAGAGTAGAGAAATTAGGTCTTGTTCTAGGAACCATGGAAGTAGGACACGTGACAAGTATACACTCACACACACACACACGCACACACACACACACACAGACTCGCTAAGGTGCTGACTTGTAACCTGCCCTGCATGATTGGGTCAACCAGGAACGTGTTCGTGACCGTGTTGGACGGGCTTGCGCTAACGGAATGTTATTGAACGTATCGAATGTTGTTCTTTCATTTCGCACCTGATCTCTTCTCCCAGTGTTGTCAGTGGTCTGATCTGAACCCACTGAGGAGGGGAGGAACTCTCCCGTACCCCCTCCGAGCACCTGGCAGCTGTCGGTTCATCTGTTCCTGCCTTTGGGTGCACTTACTGGAGTTCTAACAGCCTTCCTTAGTTAATAAACCCCAGCAGACACTCAACCCTAACGTGGCTAGTTGATCGAACATATCAGGCACGACCCCCCCCCCCCCCATCCCCCCCAACCACCACCACCACCTCCATCACCACCTCCAGCTGTGGGTTTTTGGTTGTCAGCCACAGTTGGTTTGGCACTGCTGGGAAGCGAACTTGCTTCTCAGCGTTGGAGTTCACTTCTGGATGGCAAAAACAGCCTCCAAAATGAAAATGAATCATGTCCAATGTACTTGTACATGACAGGTTCAGACTGGGTCAGACATATGAGACTGTTGAGAAGATGCTAACCCACGCAGAAGGAAGACAGGTGATGTTAAAGCTAAGATGTCAAGCATATCAGTTTGAGGTGTATATACTCGTATATGAAATATTAAGTACATATTTTTAAAGTCCAAGTATTCTTGGCAGTCCTGTCTTGGTGTTGTTGACTTAACCGGACTCAGGACCATGGGCAAGTGTGTTTATGCGTGTTCACAGTGATCAATGAGACACTTGGCACACTATGATCAAGCTCTTCATGGTAAATTACACCTCTACCCCTATTTGGAAAACCTTCAAAGGTAGTCATCCAGGCCAAGAGAAAGTAGATGTCAAGAATCGGAGCCAAATGCTGAAAACTAAATACTTCAAATTCACCAAAAACTAAAAAAAAAACAACACACTATTTGCACTCCCACTGAAGCATACCATGTGATTCAGGAGGCGATGGCTAATCTCAGACGTTTGATAAATAACCTTCACCACTATGCTTTGCTTCTTTATGGGTAATTTGATTCGTTCTTCGCTTTGAGTGACGGCACATTGGCATTGTGTGGTATATGTCCAGACACTCTCAGTATGTCAGCTTGTGGAACATGGTCAACTATACCGTTGCATCAGTATCGATACCCAGACACATAGGACCAAACGTACCAAAACCCAAATATACTGGCCCTTTAAATCTCTCATTATGGCTCATGTGGCATAACGTAAGGGTTAGTTCTGCCCAACAGCTACCATACTTATACATTTGGCAAGTATGAAAGTAACTAATTCATAAATAATGAGTTTATTTTAGCATTTTGGCATTTTGAAAAAAACGTTATTGTATCCATAGCTTTGGCCACGCTATTATTGTTGGGTTGAAGTCCCCCTATAAAGTCCCCCAAATCTGGTCAATGATCAAGTCTTTCCTGTAACAGCTTAAATGGAGTCAGTAGTAAAGTCCCAGTTTGTCCCAGTTACTGTTGTCCTGGCTCCCAGTGAGTCGGCAGGTGAGGCGGAGCGAGGGAGAGGAGGGAGAGGAGGGAGAGGAGGGAGAGGAGGGCTTTTTATACAATGTTTATCCTGCTTTAACCGCATCGCTGGTTCATTGACAAGTGGGTCAGTCTTGCTGGAGCTTGGCATGTGCTAACAGTGCAGTGTGTGTGTCTGTGTGTGCGCGAGTGTCTTTAAGAGAGACAGACAGAGAGAGAAAGAGGTGGGGGAGGCACTGTGCTGTGTGTGTGTGTGTGTGTGTGTTTGTGCACGTGCGCGTGTGTGTGTGTGTGCGCACGTGTGTGTGTGTGTGTGTGTGCACGCATGTGTGTGTGTGTGTGTGTGTGTGCACATGTGTGTGTGCATGTGTCTCGCTGTAATTTTTTTTCCCCCTTACCTTCATGAGAAGGTCACTTCCTGACTCTTCATTGCCAAATTTCTAAAAGGGATAATAACACAAATTCAAAATAAAAACTTTTCATGGGGTTTATATAAACAATCTTGTGTTAGTTTCTCAACTTTCTCATTTTCATTTGAAGCTGAAATAATGAGCATATAATTCAGATCCTCTGTGTGTGTGATAACTCTGTGTGTGTGTGTGTGTCTTAGTTCGTTTCCAGATGTGTAGGACTGTAGAACATCTGGACCTTCAGGGCCGGTCCACTAAGCCAAGTCAGATAAACAAAGAAATCTCACATTCTCACTGCCTCTGTTTAAACCGTGCTGCTGTTTAAACCATACCTTTGTTAAAACTGACTCCGTTTACACTGTACCTCTATTAAAACTGACTCCATTTAAACTGTACCTCTATTAAAACTGACTCAATTTAAACTGTACCTCTGTTAAAACTGACTCTGTAAAAACTGTACCTCTGTTAAAACTGACTCAGTTTAAAATGCACCTCTGTTAAAACTGACTCAGTTTAAACCATACCTCTGTTAAAACTGACTCAGTTTAAACTACCTCTGTTAAAACTGACTCAGTTTAAACCATACCTCTATTAAAACTGACTCCATTTAAACTGTACCTCTATTAAAACTGACTCCATTTAAACTGTACCTCTGTTAAAACTGACTGTTAAAACTGTACCTCTGTTAAAACTGACTCAGTTTAAGCTGCACCTCTGTTAAAACTGACTCAGTTTAAACCATACCTCTGTTAAAACTGACTCAGTTTAAACTGCACCTCTGTTAAAACTGACTCAGTTTAAACTGTACCTCTGTTAAAACTGACTCAGTTTAAACTGTACCTCTGTTAAACCGTGCCGTCAGTGTTTTAAATGGTTTTAAGGCCTCCCGCCTCAGTTCAGCAGCACTCGTCAACAACATTTCAGCCCCCAGTGAAAGATCTTATGAGTCTTGCCATCAGGTAACCCAGCACATGTGCTCCAGTTTTACTAGAGTAGGGTAGAACTGTTAATATCTTAAGACTGTGGAAATGGGAGTATGATCTTAAGGCGTCTCCAATATCAGCTACCTGTCTGCATCTGGATGACTGTTTGACTTCAACCCGTTGGTGCCAAACAAATGCTGGGGGGAATATCTTCGTTCTTTACTGCATGTGGGATCATATAGGTTCCTGATCCTGGTGGTGAGCCTTAGGCTAATAGCGAATCACTGAAATTAGCTGCCAATTCTGTACGCTAACACTTCTAATACATTTACGGCATTTGGCAGACGCCCTTATCCAGAGCGACTTACATTTTTATCTCTTTTTTTTTTTTTATACAAGTGAGCAATTGAGGGTTAAGGGCCTTGCTCAGGGGCACCTCAGTCATGGCCTCAGGTCTGGGGATCGAACCCACGACCCTCCGGTCACATGACCAGTTCCCTAACCACCAGGCCATCACTGCCCACAACTGACTCCGTTTACACTACCTCTATTAAAACGGACTCCATTTAAACTGTACCTCTATTAAAACTGACTCAATTTAAACTGTACCTCTGTTAAAACTGACTCTGTTAAAACTGCACCTCTGTTAAAACTGACTCAGTTTAAACCATACCTCTGTTAAAACTGACTCAGTTTAAACTGCACCTCTGTTAAAACTGACTCAGTTTAAACCATAACTCTATTAAAACTGACTCCATTTAAATACAAAGAGGGTTTGCTGGGTTTGCCTTTACAAACTGTCTTCACAGAGTCCCCAGTGACATCAGCTGCAGGCTCCTGGCAGAAGACGTGGAGCCACACTGTTTTGACATCTCCGAACGGAGCTCTGACGTCCGTTGCAGAGTCGGCCCAATCTAACTGATTCTGATGAGGCGAGGGGAAGTGTGAGCGCGCCAGATTGGCCGCCCACGCCGGGTTCAGGGCAGGCTGCCCCACTCCTGCGGAATGGCACATTACGATTGGCTGTAAATGCACAATCCTAGTCCGCTGTGGTCCAGTGAGGGAAAGTAGCCCGCCCCAATAGCCCCCGATTGCCCTCCGGCTCTTTCACCCCTTCTCACCCCAAACCTGGATCTCCCCTCTCCTTCCAGCCCCAGTTGCCCCTCCTCCCGCCACTCTCTCCCTCCGTGCAATTGATCTGCTATTATCTCATTATCTACTGTCCTCAGTGGCTTTGTCTTTCTCCTCTGTCCTGCACTGTTCCAGGGCACACGTGGTTCCAAAGCCGTCGTCCCCGATTTAAGATCTGCCCAGATGATTTTGAACAGCTAAGATTCGTAATCCTTCTCTCTTTCTTCCCATGGCCAGTTCTCACCACCAGTGTGGTGCTGCGTTATCTGTCTTCTTGCTCTAATACGTTTGTGGACATTTTTAGATGTCTAATTTCTGGCTTCGAACACACGTCAATCTCCAGTCGCACGTGAATTTCCAAGAACGCAGCAGCTGAGAGAAATTTGCAGTTCCATGCGAGCCACAGACCGCCTTTTTCTTGAAGTTCTTCATTGAGCAGATTTACTGGTTTAGATTTAACCCAGTTGCGGACTTGGGGAGACAAGATGGTGGGGCGTGTTGCCGAAAGTCAGCTCCTGCACGTCCGACACGTGTGACATGGCTGATGTCAGTGGACACGACGTGCTGGTTTTTTTCACCAGGAGCGTCAGGAAATCACATTATGCCAGTACGTTTCTGTAAACAAAAAGGAGTATTTGGATTAGATGAGCTACTATGAACCATAAAATACTGATTTCTATACCTGTAACAAACTTTAGATGTGTATTGTAATGTTTATTAGCAAATGGTTCAAAGGATACCGATTATGGCTTTATTTGGAGAATGCACAGAAATGAAATACTTTGTTATGGATGTGCACAGATATTGAAATATGCAAACTATAATCAGATTCAAAATGAATAGGCTGGAAGAGGTTTTCTACTGCTGTGCTCTGTCCAGAGACCTCACACTAACTCGCTGCACAGGGGGTTGGTGATTAAACCCGGCCACCCAAAGTCTCAGTGGACGACGCACGTTCCATCCCTGCAGGACTGGCTGAGCAGCTTCCGAGAGTCCCGACCCTCTTCCGAGAGTCCGTATCGGGCCTTCGTCCCATTTCACAGCAGGAGCCACTGCCAAGGCCTCGGATCACGGCTCGCTCAAGGGCCAGAAGTTGACCGAGATGATCCCGCCACCTTCTGAAAGGTGGAAATCCCCTTTGGCAGAGGCGACCGTACGTGATGGAAAAGATCCGCCTCACACAGGAGGCGTCGTGTTTTCAACTGCTGCTTCCCTCTCTTCAACTGTAGGGCAGGCGTTCGAGAGTAATCAGTCTTGTTTTGGGGGTGTTTTTTTTTTTTTGACATGGCAGCATTAGAGGATTAGAGCTGAGGGACGTTTGTGTAGTAAATGACACAGAGCAAGGCTGAAGTCTTTGCCAGAATGCTACATGTGTGGCTTTTTAACAGTAATTGCTAGTAGTTTTGCAATATGAGTGTTTTGATATACTTTAAAAGCAAGCTGTGTAGCAGAATGGGTTTTCCAGTTAAATGTGGTAATTTGGTAGTTGAGAAATATCGTTCTTGTACTGAATCATTAGCTGGCCAGTCGAGCAAGCAGACGGGCGCACTGCACACACAGAGGATCTCTGGCCTGTGCCCCGGTTAGCTTTTCCCCCATGAGACTTCTTCAGTGACACCACACGTTTTGCGTTGTAAAACCTTTAACATCATAAGTCATCGCGGATGACGGCGGTCTGCAAAGCCAGTTACCGATGTTGTGCTCTGTAAGAAAAGCAGGACTGAGGTTTCAGGTTGGGGGAGAGAGTTTTCCTGGCTCGACAACTCGGGAAGGAATTTTCCCTCTGCGCTGTTCAAAGAGCGGTGATTAAGAGACGCGGCAGCAAATGAAACCCAGCATCTCTGCACAAATAAAGGGCAGAAAGTAGTGACGTTGACGTTAGCAGCTTTCAAATGAGCCTAAACAGAATGAATGGAAAGGTACAACGCATCAGAATCCCAGGAAACGAAGGTTGTACCTCCAATGAGATCTGCATGTACTGTTCTGGTTAATGCAGAGATGGTATTGATCAGTTTGTCCAAAAAGGGAAGTTCCATGACTACAGTTTGTTTGTTTACTCTTTATTTTGTTAGACACATAAGGTGGCCTACGTAATACTTATAATGACTTAGGGATGTAATTAGATATATTTAAGGTTATCTAGTTTGTTATTTGGTGATATGCAGTGGTAGGAAGTGCAACCCCTGGCAAAAAGTATGGAATCATCAATCTGGGATGAGCACTCATTCAGACATTTTATTCTGTAGAACAAACTCAGATCAAAACCATGATGCAATAATATGGTTATTCCAAAGTGCAACTTGTTGGCTTTCAGGAACACTAAATGAAAAAAAAAAATTGTGGAAACAAAGTAACTGTTACATTCGTTGAGCAAGCACGGGGAAAAAAAATATGGAATCACTCAAATTGGAGGTAGAAAATAAGGACACACCCAGTCAATTTCCGTTCCCTAAATGGACACCTGCCTCAGATTGGATCTGCTCGTTAGTCTGCAGGTAAAAACACCTGCAGTCATGGAGGGCTGCTGGATGAAGTGGAGTGGCAAGAACCACGACTCCAACAAGAGAAATGTTTCTTGAAATAAAAGAGAGGACTGTGAAACTTCTTGAAGAAGGTAACTCTTCACACATGGTTGCTAAAGATGTGGGCTGTTCACAGTCAGCTGTATCCAAGATATGGACCAAATATGAACAGCATAGAGTGGTTGTTAAAGCGTACTGGTAGACCAAGAAAGACCTCAAAGCGTCAAGACAAAGAACTTAAGGCCATTTGTCTTGAAAACCGAAAAAGTACAACTAAACAGATGAAGCATAAATGGGAGGAAGCTGGAGCCAATGTTTGTGACCGACCCGTAAGAATTCGCCTAAAGGAAATGGGATTTCAATACTGGAAAGCTAAAAGAAAACCATCAAGGAGAGGCAATTGTGGACTGTGGATGACTGGAGGAAAGTTATCTTCAGTGATGAGTCAGGAATCTGCATTGGACAAGGTGATGATGCTGGAACTTTTGTTTGGTGCCGTTCCAGTGAGATTTATAAAGAGGACTGAAGAAAACAACCACATTTCCACAGCCCTTGATGATATGGGGCTGCATGTCAGGCAAAGACACTGGGGAGATGACTGTGTTTAATTCACAAGTTTACATTGACATTTTGGACAGATATCTCATCCCTTCAATTGAACAGATGTTTGGAGATGGTGAGATAATTTTCCAAGATGACAATGCATCGTGCCATAGGGCAAAAAGTGAAGGCATTCCTTGGAGATAGACACATTCAGTCGATGTAATCCAGATCTCAACCCAATTGAAAACCTGTGGTGGAAAAATAAAATGGTCCACAAGAAGGCTCTGACCTCCAAAGCTGATCTGGCAACTGCTATCAGAGTTGATACCAAATTGATGAAGAATACTGTTAGTCATTCAAGTCCATGTCTCAGACTGCAAGCTCTTATAAAAGCCAAAGATGGTGCAACTAAATATTAGTGATGTATTTTGAATGTTCTTTTGTTAATCTGTTTCATGATTCCATATTTTTTCCCCTGTGCTTGCTCAATAAAAGTTACATTTACTTTGTTTCCACAATGTTTTTTATTATTTATTTTAGTGTTTCTGAAAGGCAACAAGTTGCACTTTGGAATGACCTTATTATTGTATCAAGTTTTTGATCTGAGTTTGTTCTACAGAATAAAATGTCTGAGTGCTCATCCCAGATTGATGATTCCATACTTTTTGCCAGGGGTTGTAGTATGGCAGAGGAAATGTTTTTATTTTTTTTTGTCTTTGCATTGCAATTAATCCACGTTGGTGTCCATTAGAGATATGACATGTGAAATGAAAAATGAAAATGCAATTTTGTCGATACTAATTATTCAAATGCAGGCAGCATACCCAATGCTGCCATGTACAGTTGAGGTCAGTGGCACTAAGACGATGGTAGATGAGATCACTGAGGATCAGCTGTCAGATTGAATAACAACTTTTTTTTAACCAATCCTGTATAAGATGGGTCAGTCTGGTCAATAAACGATTGATTGACAACCATGATGCCACTTAAGCAGCCATGCATCCACTTAAACAGCTATATGTCCACTTAAGCAGCCATGTATCTAGAAACTGTTGTCCTTCTCTAACAAGTAACATTTTTGATGTTTCTTATTCATTACATTTTATGAGTCTACAATGATTTATATATAACCAGTTGAGCAGTTTAATCTAAGGGTACAGATGAATTACTAGAACACTAATGGTTAAGACCATAATAACATGTATCTGCATCATTAAAGGAGACTTGAATTAAGTGCCATAATATACATTTTTTAAAATGTTAGGAGCATAGAGTATTGACAAAAACTTTCTGTCAGTGCCGAGAAACGTGCCAGGGCCCTGACTCATGGAGGTGCGTGGCAGTTACACTGTTGTGTGTACGATGACACATTTGTCGGCCTGGCTCCCCACCGTTTGCGGGGTTTTTTGAAAATCAACCGTGCCACCCACGATCTGCGACCCCTGGGCTTCCCAGACAGTCCCACTTCCTGTCCACCCAACCTTCTGCCAGACTGTTCACACCAGAGGTGACGCCTCGGCCCGGTGTCGTTGGGTTCAGGACTACAGGGGACAAGACAGTGCCAAGTCCAGCACCACTGCACACACCCCCCCCCCCACACACACACACACTCTGTGTTTGCTGTTAGCGGTTGCGAAGGCTGGATCTTCCTGGTCTTCCTTTACTCCGAATTCTAGCCAGCACACGTTGCACGATATACACCGCACAAACAGAAGGTCTGTCCAAGCCACACTTCTTAGCCAAAACACGTTTATGTTTTGAACAGGCTTTCCTTAAGAGCTACAGTTAAACCTCTTAAAACCTCCAAACAGGGATGCTGACCAGATTGGTAGGGTTATTTAAAAAAATATTTTCCATCACAGATTGCTGATTGCCTTCTAAAAATGTAACTGTGACCTAATACAAATGATTGCAACATTACAGTAATGTAATCTGATTAAATGATTACTTTGTTATTTCTGATTCTTTCTGGGAATTTTGAATTCGTTTTTACCCTTTACAGTGTCAAATGGTTTCAAAACACTGGTCCCAGTGTAGGCCAGTAAAAACATCAACACAAGTACTCTGTATTTTTTTCTTCTGGGCCAACTCATCAATATCTTGGAGATGTGTAAACGTCTGTATAAACAAGATGCCCCTTTCCTCTGTAGTCCAGCACTGATGAGAAGGCCCTTAACATCTGTGTCAACCTCCCCTACATGCACTGACATCGGTGAGAATAAAGTTCTTAGTACTGAACATGCAACACTGTGTTGGAATATATAAATTAAGAGCACTCATCCGCACATGCACCTGTGTAATCTTAATCCTGCCTTTCTCTGTAACTGTAATGGACTACAGTTCCCTATTCTCCTATCCTGTAATGGACTACAGTTCCCTTTTCTCCTATCCTGGTTGCGTAAAGCTGGTACATGTTTTCTTTTACTACCCAACCCTGTTTGTTGATGAACACTTTCCACGCACATTCTGTGAAGCAATTTGTACCCACAGCCTTTGTAACTTTCTTTTCCATGTTATGTCTTGTGTTCTGTGGTAGAAACTGGGTCCCTTCACAGGTTAATGGCTGTTCCTTAGTCATTCATCACCGTGTTTTAGCCACCCATCCTCTCCGTGTGTTGTTCCGTCCCTAAGGCCTGTTTCCTGGCAGTGAGATCAGCTACGGCACCAAGCTCCTTTTGTCTCGTAGACCGCGAGGTTTCTTCTTGTGGTGTCCCAGACCTCCCCCTCAAGACCACATGACGCAGTGTTTGTGTCTCGGCAACACGGGCCCCTCCCCCTCACTTGCAGAAGACTTTTGCCGTAAACAGTCAATATTTCTCCGGTTCTGGTCGCATAAATAGCCGGAGCCCATTGGACCCATTTTACGTGACCCAAATTGAGTGAATCAGTGTTGCCGTTTAGTCGAAAACTAGATTCAGCGCATCACCAAGAAAGTGACTCACAAAGTTCAACTAGCGAAGCAGCTTCAAGTAACGCATAGACTCTTGAGGTCATTGACGACCTACGGTTCCAAAAATATATAAGCGAAAAAGAATATTGACATTGTTAGAAATTTTGATAATTAATTAATACAATGAATACGCAAAACATTAATCTCAAGAAATTTTTCTGAAGACCAAAAGACATTTCCCAGGTATGAATGAAAACACGGAGAAGATTACACTCACAAAGCTAACAGCCTCAGAGCTAAACTGATGCTATAAAAGAAAAATCCAAAATATAATACACACCATGCATCTGCTTGGAAAGCCTTCACTATAGTTTGCCTTACTGATCCAGAATCAGTTTTGTACCAAATGTGAAATGACTTTCAGAGAAGTCTGTATGCTGCTGTTATAGGCTGTACTGGAACATTAGAACCTCCTATGGCCTACCAAGAATGAAGCTCCATCTGAACCATATAGTCCAATTCAGGAGACCCAGGTGGCTTGGACTTCCCCAAGACCACTGCTATATTGCAGGCAGATCTGTCAAAGATATCTACCCCGCACAGATGAAAGTCAGCCTCTGGTAAGTAGGCCATAAAACCACAGCAAGGAAAAGCTCTGGCTTGGCTGCCAAACTCACCCACTTCTCAGCCCCACCCTGACTCCCTCCAGCCCCGCTGTCATTCGAAAGGAACCGGAAGCCCTTTCAGCGGCCCAAACCCTGCAGCGAAAGGTGGGCACGACCCAAACTGCTACACACGTAGGAAACCGGGCACAGATCCAATCTGGAAATAACATACAAATCAATATTCCATTTAAAGAGCACCAACGGATGAGCAGGATTGAAAGGGAGGTTGAATCAACCCCCGTCCTCCGCCCAAGAACCCTTTGGCTTCGGCGTTAATAAAGGCATTATAGTGAATGTACGGTGGAGGCGTTGGGTGGGGAACGGAGGGTGGATGTTTAAGAGAAAGACCTGTGAGCCAGAGCGGAACCTGCTCCAGCTGCAGGTCTCATCTTAAGGCCAGAAGAAGGAAGTATCCTTTGGTTCATCTCAGGGGAAGGGAGCCAGAGTTCACGTAGTGTTAGGGATCCGTGGAGCGGGTCAGATTGACGGGGCTCAAGAAGCCTGCCCGGCCCACAATGCGGGCCTTAAAGACTCCGACAGAACCTGCTGTTACGAGTCATATTTCGCAATCCTTGCGCTGTATTGTATTTACAATACAATAAGTTGAGATGTGCGGGCTGTCTGTGGTTTTAGGTGGCTCGGGTCAAGTCTGCACATGTGATTTAGTAGTTTCAAATTACTTCACGCAGACGGCTCATTCTGTGTTTGCAGAGAGTGTTTTAACGTAATCCGCCACTGGCTAAAGGAGCTGCTGTCTAACACGCACGTAACGTGGGTGGACAGCTACGGTCCTATTCAGATCCGCCAGTGTGTCCATGTTTGACGTTCGAGGAAGGGTTTCAGTTATTACAGATGTCCTCTCGGGGAGCACAATACAAATACGAAAATGGACGGTGGCAGTCAGCAGTGCTGAGGCAGCAGGAAAAAAGGTTTCAACAAGGTTTAATGAGATTTGGGGATGGAAGTGTGTGTGTGTGTGTGTGTGTGTGTGTGTGTGTGTGTGTGTGTGTGTGTGTGTGTGTGTGTGTGTGTGTGTGTGTTGTGTGTGTGTGTGTGTGTGTGTGTGTGTGTGTGTGTGTGTGTGTGTGTGTGTGTGTGTGTGCTTTTGTTTTAATGGAGGCTTTCCAGAGGTGATGACGGGAGTCGTTTCTCTGCGGAGCCAACTCTAGATATCAGGTTCAACTGTAGGTTGTAGTCATCAAGCTACGTGTGGCTGACCTCATTTACCGGTAAAGTATGGATGTGAAAGGTCAGGCCTGAGCGTCACCGTGCCGTCGCCATGGATTTCCTCAAAGGCTCTGCCAGCATCAACCTCTGGCGCTGCTTTTTGTCTTAAATGTCGGCAAGTTCCGGAAGTGGAGCCGTGGGGAAAGAGGCCGGATGCTGAACAGAAGTCCAATTTTTTTAACGCTTACGACTTCTCCAAACAGAAGTGAACCATGACTCCTTTAGCCGTGGCATAAATGTAACTTTTGTGCTCAAGCGGGATTTAAAAGTAAAAGTGAAATACCAAAGGTCACACCAAAGGTCACACCATGGGAACATTTGCCAGTTTCTCATGCAGAAAGAGACGTGGGATTTTCCCCCCCTTATCATCCAGTCTTGAATGCCCTCTGGTAGACATCTGCTTGGAAAGCCTTTGCTTAGAAATTTGCACAGAGGATGAAACACATCAGTGACTACATCAGTGTTACAGGAAAAGGGATATTGTCTGCATCCTAATGACACCTAGGAACATAAATATGAAATTTACTTCTGACTGTACAGGTTGATGATTTGACATTTCACACACAGACGTTCCCCTATTACACCCCAACACCTTTGGAAGCAGGAAAGCCCCCTGATTTTGCAACATGTATGTGAAGTAATAATATTCAGCAGAAAAGTCAGGCAAGTTTCTTCCTGGAACGGGAATAGACCGCTCTGTCCAGAGGAAAGGCTTTAAAGGCTCGGCTGAAGTGCCAGGATGGGTGACATCAGAGGAAGGAAATCACAAACGTGTCACAAACGGGAACCATGCCAATGAATCAGCGTTTCCTACTGGGACTCTAAGCAGAGACAACTGAGAGGCCATTTTTAAAAGAGACTGCGTTATAACTTCATATTTCTAAATTGCTGCAAGGTAATGTCTGATAAGCTAATATACACTTCAAGCACTTCAAATGATTCCAGAGAGGGTAAATAAAGTGTACTTGTTGTATAAAGTTGTATTTCATTACCTCTGTTACTACATGGAATCGTAACCACAGTCTTTGATTGGAGACAGAAGCAGAATTTTTTTGTTGATGTTTGTTTGTTGTGCAGGTTCAGAGCAGTTCTGAATGTCTGCAGTTCAGGACATTCAGTCTCTGGGCCTTGGCGTTCTGAAAGCTGTTCTTTCATCTTTATGTTTTATGAAGGTCATTTAGAGCAGATCTAGGCGTAACTATCAAGCATGCACTGTTCTGAGAATATATTTATGCATAATATATATTCTCTGAAACATTTTATTATGCTTGGCTGAAATGACCATGGCTTCTATTAAGTAAATGTAGCAACCATTCAATTTAATAAGCTGAATTGACCTAATTCCATTTGATGTGGATTAAAAAAAAATCACATCAAATCAAATCTGTATTCAAATTTTGGAAACTTCTTTTCCAAAATAAGACGTGATGATGACTTGTATGACTTTGCTTCTCCCGTTTCTCGAGAATAATTCCTGTAACTGGAATGTCTCTCCTGCACCAGACAAATTGAATAATTCAATTATTTTGGAACATAGTGTAAACCCATAGACTCTAAAATTATGAACTTATGGGATAGAAACCATGTGATGTGGTATTTGGTGAATTTCGGAAGTGTATCCTACTGACAGTCAGAGCAGTGTCTTGGCCTTCTTATGGTAGATGAATCTGTCATTTTCATATTAAGCTACCTGGGTTTTTGTATGCACCAACAATTTTTTAAAACTCTGTCTGTCTGCTTATGCAAAATTCTCAGCTTTGCAACAGATCAGTCTTCCTTTGCATTTTCCCCAAACACTCAAGTTAAAAGGAGCAGATAATTTGTTCATTGGTGCTTTTTTGTCCATATTATTCACATGATACATTCAATGTAATTAATTCACTGTGAGCAGCATTTAAAAGAGACAAAAGAAAAATATCTTCACATATTAACAGATTATATATTCTTTATTGTATAAGTTTCACATGTATGCAGGAGCACTGCTACAGTGCGGTATCCAGGGCCACGTTTTCTGCTGTCCCCTGAGAACGGTTTTACTGCTTTTCCATGAACAGATTAAACATGTGACGATCGGCTTCATTACAGTCTCATTGTATCAGAGTAAAAATAAAAAATAGGTGTGTTTATCTGGCCTGTGCACCCTGACGAGACCGCATGTCTAGCCAAAGCTGTGGGTGAAAAGCTTCTCTGTGACTCTGGGCCTGATGTGCCGACCCGTTGCGTCACACAGCGCCACTGTTCACATGAGCACATGGCACGGAACCCACGGGCCTGACGCGGAACCCATGGGACCGCCACAGAACCCACACGGTTGGCGCTGAAGACTGGGAGGAGAACGTGGGTAATGTGGAAGCTGTCCCAAGGAACCCTTTAACCTTGCAGCGGCCACGGCTGGGCGGGGCAAAGCAGGGAGGCGTCCTTGGGGGGCGGAGCCACCACTGCTGCGTCCGCGATCTTACTGGCTAATTTGCGGGGGCCACACCGGAGGTCAGTGAGCTTTGAGTGCAGCACGAGGCTCCCACCTCTCATCGGCTGCACGAGGTGGCTGTATCTGCCCCGTGCTGCTCCGGGTCTGCTGGGCTCATTAGCAGACAGGGAGGGCGGAGGTGGGTGGGGGTTCCTGCCAGAAGGAAGCTGGCTCTTTGGGGAGGTTCACGGTTCCCAGGAGGGAGTGGGGGGGCGTGGGGTGCTCTTCTACATCACGAAGGCCATCCGTTCATCCATGTATCACCATGAACTTCCCAAACTGTTCCACTCCTGTGGGGCTGCAGGAAACAGTGCAGCCACGGTGCTGGCGACAGGATGGAGATTAACAGCTGACTGACGCACAGTGGGAAAAGACAGCAGGCGAACGTAGGAGTGAAATAACCGCAAGGTGTAGACTTGGACGACTGTCAAGACCTGGAAAAGTTGGGCTTGCATCAGTTCCAGAGGATATCCTGTGTTAGTGGAAGATGGTTCATGGGGACAGAAACTTATGCAAGATTCAGTATTTCAGCGTGGGTGTTACTGATATAATATGCTTATGAATTAAGACAAAGTGTCTTCATTTGTACACTGCTTGAACTGGGAAACGTCTTCAGTGGTGGGACGCTGGTGTTCCTCGAAGACCAGTGGTGATGACATGTCTGACTCAGTGGATGGACATATGGACTTTAAATGCGGTCTGGTTGGCAAGTTTGATTCAGAATTGACTGTAATGCAGAGGTGACTCATACTGCAAACCATCTGCTTTTCTTTTAAGCAGAAAAGTCATATTAGCACGATATTTGAGGGGCTGTCACCATAGCTGCCAGCATCATCCAACTTCTAGACATCATCCAGCCAAATATGAAGAAGTTTCCTCCAGTCAGGCCCAATCAGTAGCTGTCCAATCATTATTGAAGCCATAATAGCCTACACAGCTTTTGCATTACACCATATATGACATACATTCCAGAGTTTAATGCAGTACAGTATTTGTAAATGCAATATTGCAATGAACACTTTCTTTGGCCGTGCATGGTTTGGTGTGAGCCATGTAGGCTGGGTATTATCATGTAGTCATGGAGCGATGCTTTGATACATTGTAAACATTTTAACACTGCTGTGCCTGGTTCAGCATATCAATTCAACACTTACAAAACCTCTCTACCCTGTCAGTGTTAATATTATGTTGAGAATGTTGCAGAACTAAAATAATGTCCAGTCATTTACATTTACATTTTACATTTACGGCATTTAGCAGACACTCTTATCCAGAGCGACTTACAAAGTGCTTTGCTTCTGATCACAAAATACATCCTAGGAAATAGTACAGATAGGCCAGAATTCAAGACACCATTGAGTCAGACTACTACTAAACTACAGGAGTCAATATCATTACCTAGTGTTTTGCAAGTTAGACGTTTGCCAAAAAGCACAAATAACCATAGACAGACATACAATTTAAGAACAACGGCAAGTGGTATCAGCTGAATTAGTGCTCTGGTAAGAACTCAACAAACAGGTGAGTCTTCGGTCTACGCTTGAAGATAGCAATAGGCTCTGCAGTCCTAGCAGCTAATGGAAGACCGTTCCACCATCTTGGAGCCAGGATGGAGAATAGTCTGGAGCTTTGTCTTCCATGTGACTTTATACATGGAGTTTCGAGTCAAGCCAAGCTTGAGGTTCTGAGTGTTCGCTGTACAGATCGGCTTTTCACCATGGTCATCATGTAGGGAGGGGCCAGTCCATTTTTGGCTTTGTAAGCAAGCATCAAGGTTTTATATCTGATGCGTGCCACTACTGGAAGCCAGTGAAGAGAGCGTAGCAGAGGAGTCACATGAGAGAACTTGGGGAGATTGAAGACCAGTCGTGCTGCAGCATTCTGAATTAGTTGTAGAGGTCTGATGACCCGTAGAGGAAGACCTGCAATTAGGGAATTGCAGTAGTCCAGCTTAGAGATTACTAGAGACTGCACAAGCACTTGAGTAGCTTCCTGTGAAAGGAAGGGTCGTATTCTCCGTATGTTGCAGAGGAAAAATCTGCAGGATCTGGTCAGCTTTGAAACATGTGTTGAGAAGGACAACTCGTTGTCCAACGTTACACCCAGGCTTCGTGCAGTTTCTGATGGTGTTAACAAGATGTTCTCAAAGGAGACTGTCAGGTCATTGTGTGGGTCACCAATGATAATCGGTTTGAAGGTGTCTGACAAACTGCATTCAAACAGATGGGCTACAGCCTGTAACAGTGGGCTACACATTGTAACGGTGAACTTGTGAAATAGACCTGTGGTTGTAGATGCAAGGTTAATCATGATAATCCTGATAATCATGTGGTACTAGTCAATGTTACAATAATTGGTGACGTTTTAAAACCATGGTGTCTTTAAAAGGTCTTATATTCCTGTTTTCTATTATGCACATAATGTTATGACTCCTTACGAGTACAAATATGTAGACTGGAAAAAAAATTATAGGTATTTGCAGAAACGGACAAATAAGCTATCTGCATAAGGCTTGTGCCAGGTAAACAAACTGTTGAATGATGGTGGTTTGGTTTTCATAACAAATTACGTGGTCCTTCCAAATAGTTAATCACCAAATGACATGTTTTTGTTTTCATTTTCGCCTGTTGGCATTCCTTAATGGCAAATAGACCTACGGCATAATCTTGTCGAGATGTCATTGAAACATCTAACTGGGCAGCTGCACGTTTGGACTTTAAATGCGGTCTGGTTGGCCAATTTGATTTGGACTAAATATATTTTTATGCCACAAGTTGACTCATACGGCACATAAGAAATAATCTACTTTTATTTCAAGCAGTAAAGCACATTAACATCATTTCTGATGGGTGGGGGATTAGTATAGCTGCCAACATGTTTGAAAATCAACAAAATATCACCCACTGCAGCTCAAAGAGAATTCCTCCAAGTGGTCGGGCCCTAATTTGCAGTTTTTCAGTCATTACTGAAGTGGCTTTGGCTAGCTTGAACATGTTCGAGCAACTCTGTCAGTAGGAACTCAGTGTCAGTGAAGTTGTCACTTGAGCCAAAAAACTGCTCCATACATTTAAGTGACTTTGTAATTTACCAGTTACTTCAGTTATACACAAATGCATGACAAATCCGACTGTACTCAGGATTTAGGGTTAACAGGTTTGGCTGGATCAAATATATATATTGAATTCTCTAAGAGTTATAAACAAAGGCCCGTGTTTGGATTTTCGTTTGAGAATTTCTAATATGCTTGGTTAAGACCATCTGTCCACTTTACTCATTTTTGAGTGAGGCATTAAAGGCCCTTTGGACTTACATAATACAGAATTAGCTCCATTTAAACATGCCTGAAAAAATGATGCAGACTCCTGACATTAAAGCTTTTCAGCCACTGATTAAAAGAACTGCAAATTGAAAGTCCTAATCCAGTGAATAACAGTAGTCAACGTTGGTAGGCTTTCAAACGGCATCTAATCCACTAACGGACTTTCTTCCCTAGCAGCCAATCACGGCCCTCTCTAGGAGGCCTGCTGGAGGGATTATGGGTAATTACGGAGACGACGGACAGAACAGAGAACTCTGCTGACGGAATGGAGCGCTGGCCTACATCAGGCATGTTTGGGCTTGATGTTTTTTAAGCCCTTAGCCTCTGAGGTGACTAAAACACATTTAGACCTATCTAACTGTTAAACTCCTAAATAGCTTGACTTTACAGAATTGGCATAAATGATCTAAACCAAAGTCAGAGTCTTTTCTCTTTATTAATTTTTTATTCTTTTTAATGTGTTGCTTCAAGGAGTCTGTAGGGGGTGCCGTGGTTCTTTGTGTTCTGATGGGGAGATGGGAACTGGCCCCAGGGCACTCTGTAGCCAGCTTTGGCCAGCCTTGAAGTGTCTCTCTCCTTTTTTCTGTCTCTCCAGAGCCGCAGACTCCTGACAGCTGTGGCCAGCTGTAGCTGTTCTCTTCCAAGAGGTCACGGAAACCTTAACACTTGCATAGCAGCATGTTCAGACTCTTAGATTTCACAGGCACTTATGGTAACGCAAGTCACAAGATTTTCATGGTAAAAATGCAAACGGAATGTCAACATGCCTAAGCAAAATGTTAACCCTGCAATTTAAGATCTAGAGGGAGCTGGTGTACAACTCTAGTAGAACATTAAAAACCTTCCTGACATTTAGGTACACCAAAATGCACATGAAGCAAACAAGTGCCAATTGCTTATAAAGAACATTTTTATGAGGAAACCACAGCTCTGTTCGCGTTCTCACGTGGACGGTTTTGCCTGTCACCCTTTTTCTCCTTTTCTCTCATCACCCCCACAAGCATTCTCTTGCCCACTTGGCATTGATTTGTTTCCAATCTTCTGCCCCCCCAACACGAAGTGCAGATCAACGCTGACAGCGGCCCGCACTTCCTGCACTCCTGTGGGGCAGAACGGCCTCCCTTGCTTCTCTGGATCATGTGCTGTTGTGTTGTTTGTGTTTATTGGTTCCTGTGATTACACTTCACCTTTCCCCTCAAGTCTTCTCATGAAGAACCACAGGCTGGGGGGGTGGGGGGGTGGGGGGGGGGGGGGAATCAATCGGCCTGTCCACCAATCACGTAGCCCGGCTGTTCTGGCCTGTCGGCCTCACAACAGGGCAAAGGTCGTCAGGCTGGGCATGAACTCAACCATGGCCCCAGCAAGTTGACTGGCTTGGATCGGTGTCTCGGTGTTACAGCGCTGGTCTCTTCCATCGATTCATCACGTTGCTTTTAATTAGAAGGGCCTCCATGAGTGAACTTTGAATAAAGTGAGACCTCACCAGGCGTCCAAGGTTTCATGTGGGAAAGACCCAGTTCTGAACTGTGTGAAAGGCCTGAGATTGGCCAGCTTTCAAAGACCACTAATTGACACATGCATTGACAATTTAAATGACATCATTTGTTTTTTTTTTGTTTGTTTGTTTTTTGTTTTTTTTCTTTTTTTGAACAAACAGATGCTCTCTGTTTCCACTTGCTTTGTATCCCGTTCATTTGGCTGCATGCTGTTTGATTCTGGAGACCATACACTAGACTTTTACAATCACACTTAGGCCATAGCTGAAGAGCTCAAACTGAAACATTATGGAAATTATACTCAACATGTAACTGCTGCTCCAGAATTAAGTAAGGTGCAAGTCATAATCAAAAAGGGCAGTGGATTATGGCTTGCCATGTCAGAGGGCAAAGGTCAACAGCGAAAGGTGTGAGGTCAAGACAGACACTCTTAAGAAACTAAGAAATGAATTCTCATAATTTACTTTTCTATAAAAATAATACAATAATAATTCATTTCTATATTATTTATCATTTTTCACTGGCCACACGTTTGTTTCAGGGTTTTGGAAGTGGGGTCCGCCTTCTTGAATTGGACACAGTGATATTCACTTCACTACATTATGATGATCTTTGAGGTACAATCCTTTTGGGAAATAAGATAAACCACTAAAACTCCAATGTTCATTGATGTGGGTGTGACACTGGTGAACTTTGCAATGAAAGTAACGTGGAATGAATGGTAGGAGGAAAGTTTAGCTAAGCTAAGTAGCCAGCAAGGTGCCTGACATCTTGGTTCCTCAGATAACTGTTTTAACCCCTTGATAACTCGTAAAACTACTTTCCCCAGACCACTACACAAACAACCCAGTGTATTTCACACAACCTATGAAAATTATATAATATAAAAAGAAATATCTTTTTTAAAGTTCATTTAAAACATTTTTATAAAGTTCTCAGTGTTCATCTGAAGATCGCTCGTACGTTTCTCCTTTGTATTTGCTAAGCTTTTATGAATCTGGCCCCAGACCCTTAGTGGGTGAATTCAGTGGGCCAGAGCTCTTGAGGAATGTATAGTAAAACAAACAAACAAACAAACAAACAAACAAAAAACCACTCCCACCCAGCTCCCCTTCCCAGAAACCGAATTGAGGAGGAGAAGGAAGCAGAGATATGAATATAGACTGTGTCAGTGCCTGTCCAACTGGTGATTGCATTGGTGCTGAGAATGATGAGAATGTTGTCTCTGTCTCTGCTCTAAGCTGTCAGGGACAAAGGTAATTAAAACAGAAAGCAGCTGTCTTGAAAGGTAAGGCCAGCATGAGGAAGGGGGAGATGTAAGCGGGGGTGTATTTCTTTCATATATAAAAGACATCCAGAATTTTCTGTGCTATCCTTTGTCATCCGGAGATGGAGAAAATATTTGTAGCATATAGCGGTACACTCAAAATGGCGTCTCGCGGACCACACTTTGCTTGACAAATAATTTTTGTACATATATACATTCAGAACCAGCACTGCCAGCTCTACTAACATGTTGATTTCTTTTTTAAAGGAAAAGGCCATGATTAACTGCTTGGCCCTGGGTATATAGGACCAGATTCAGGCTCTAGTAGATTTCTAAAAAATAAACCTATAAAATGAAGAAACAAATGTGTAAAGGACATTTATACAAATGCCTCGTTTAACAAGTAAATAAACACGGATTTGTTTGATTTCAAAACAAGAAAATCTCCAAGGCCAGCATGAAGTCCTTCAGCAGGGAAACTTTAATTGCTGCCCTCTCTCGTTGGCCGGTTGGCCAGTGTCTCGTCTTTCTAAAACAAACATTGGTGCACAGCTCAGCCTGACCCAGCAGGCCCTGTTCATCAGGAAGCTTAACTGTCACGACCGCTTTCTTGCCTTTCTTAGTATTTATTAGTATTTATTAACAGAATAGCTGGTGGCTATTGATGTTGGCCCATGTCTGATAGCCGATAGTAAATGTTTTGTCTGAGAGTTCATTTCTGTGTCATTTGTACATGATTGCAGTGTTTAACTTTTTATTCGAGTGTAGAGCACTGCGAAGCTCGCTGAGTTGTCGGGTGTGAGGTGCAATCATACGTAGTGATTTTTTTCACTGGGAGACAAAATTGTAACCGAGAAATGCCTTGCCCTGAATGGCATGCTTACTTTCCTGAGCCGAGCCATTCTCTGGTTCTAATGCGTGTGCCTTGTGCAAAACAGGAAGGGGATGTTGTATAAAGCACACTGGGCACAAGTCTGTCCCGGGCCTTCTCCGCTCTGTTGACAGGCCGGAGCCGAAGGGTTGTCATTTCGATGAAAGCGCTGCTTCTCACCTGGTGCAACACCTGGACCGCAGCTGTGATTACAGACCGCACTGGCTTGGGCTCGCGCCCGACCGGTCGGACCAGGCAACGTGGAGATGAGAGTGGGGGGGGGGGGGGGGGGGGGCTCGTTCTGCTCCCCACTGGAAAGTATGTTTCGTTTGTTGGGGGGTGGGGGTGCTCACCTTTGCCCCATTCTCACATATGAGAATACCTGCTGGAGGAGAGAGTGGGGTGTGGTTGCTAAGACCTACACTGTTCTACCCAGGTGGTCATGATGCTGCAGGCCAAAGTCCCAAAATGGTCACCCATGGGTCCCAGAAGACCTTCCCCAGGCTCCAGGAGACTCACCTGTGGGTCCTACAGTAGGACAGTCATCAGTGAGTCCCAGAAGGGTCAACTAATGGTTCCCAGAAGAGCCACCAGTGGGCCCCAGTAGAGTTGCTCATGGGCCCTAGAAAAATCATGGTCATAGCAGCAGAGTAGCGTCTGAATGGCAGTGGCTGACATGGTGGTTCAGGACTCACGTTCAAGGTCAGGCTTTAGTGCTGAATTTCTGAATTTCTTTTGCTCTGATTCATCATTCACCATCTGTTGATGAAAATGTCTGACTTGTGCCTCTGAACCAAAGGGGGGGGGGGGGGGGTCGTGGTTAGGAGCTTAGATTTCAAGCCGAATGGGGTCTACCCTTTACAATATATCATAGCGCGATCCTCCCAGTAAATTGTCTCATTTCATTCCTTTCGCGGTTTTCCGAAATGTTTTGAAATTCTGCCTCCCTGCTTCCGCACTGCTGGCATGCCGAGGCTCCGAGGCCTCTAAGAAACTGCTGAGTCGCCCCCCCTAGCAAAATGAGAAGCGAGTAAGGGATACACCGGTCTGGGGCACAGGACAATGATTACAGTCATTACAGGAGCCTGAGAGCCAGTGGCGCTGTGGACCGCCGTGTGCGACCTACGCACTGACAAGAGCCCGGAGCGGAGCGTGAGCTGAGGGACAGACTCTCAACTGCAACCCCCGCCTCCCCCCACGACCTCTGGAGAAAAGTAGAGTTGGGGGGGGGGGGGGGGGAATTATGCTGCCTCCTCGTACTTGTAAAATCACTTAGATGGGATCCTTGCAAAGACAGCATCACTGAAGAGAAAGAAAGGATCGAAATCACCAAAGGTGTAGAGACGGCGATGGGGACGAGGAGTCTGGGATGTGCCCAGGACCCTTCCTCTTCCTCTTCCTCTTCCTTTGCTGACCCTTATGTCCCACATGATGACCCCTCTGCAGTCATCGGTTCTTCCTTATTTAGTCACATTTCCTACATTAGCAGCCTGATCATTACTTTTGATCACAGGCAAAATTTAAAGAAAAAAAAATTAAGAAACAACTAGAGCCTTGTCAAATTTCTCTTTTTTTCAAGTTCAAAACACAAACTTCTTAATTCTAATCATCTGTTTTTGTGAACTATTTTTGTGGTTAGCAGTAGTTTCATAATAAGCCTTTTAAAGCCAGAAAAATCTCTCAAGGCCATTATGAAGTCTATATAATCCCAGATACTGATTGTATTTCTCAACAATCAGCAACCAATATCTTACTAAGTGCTGACAGTAGATTAAAAACATGCACCACACTACAGCACTATGACTTTCTTGTTGTAGAAGGGGTTTGAGGTCCAAGACAGAAAATTAATTATGAAGGAATTAGACTTAGAATGCCATATAAAAACTAAACTAAACATTGCTGCAAAACATTTCTGGAAACCGTATTCCTCATTCCTGTAATATACTCAGTACTAAGCTCTCTTTTCTTTCTCTCAGACCAGACACAAATACTTATGACTTCCTGTGTCACAGGTGTGACATAATCTGTGTCTCTAGTGCCATTCAATAATCATCCACACTTATCCAATGCATTAAACACGATGACCAATGGCCACTTAGCATCTAATGCCAGCACAATCATTTTTATCTAAATCAGAAGACCTCCTTAAGGCAAGATATCTGCAAGATGTTAAACTCCACATCTGCAAGAAATCTTCTCGTTATCTAGGATGTTAGCCCACCATTCAAAAATAGCAGATACCCTGCACTGCACTGGTTCGGCCGGTGCAACACAATGGTTTGTTCTGCAGCTCCACATTAAGTGTCTCCTGTGGTTTTAACGTACTCTGAGGCTAATCACCTTATGCCTAAATTAGACTGAGTGGTTTAAGCTAAATGAGCTCAGCTTGTTGTTTTGTAATTGCATTGTCCTACCCTGATAATGACCAATGTGCCAAATGTCAATGTGTACAGTATACAACACTCACACGGGTACATCCGCACACACACACACACACACACACACACACACACACACACACACACACACACACACGTGTGCATACATGCACTGTTTGCAAACAAGAGCACACGGTAAAGCGAAGATATGCTGTAAAAACTCACAAGTATAGGTCAGCGTAATAGAGGCGTATGCTACCGCCATTTACAGAGGACGCGCAGAGAACATTAGGGCTGGGGGCTGTGATCAGAGGCAGAAATGCATGCGATTACATGATGAATCTCTTCATTCTACTAACAGCAACCTCGCAACCCTGACACCCCTCCCACAAACACTTCCCACATGTGTGTGTGTGTGTGTGTGTGTGTGTGTGTGTGTGTGTGTGTGTGTGTGTGTGTGTGTGTGTGTGTGTGTGTGTAATTATGGCTATGGAGAGCGTGCATCTCTGTCATTAGAAACACATCCGAAGTCAGAGGGGCCTGCGACATCCACAAGAGCATAAATAAAGGATATATTTAAAAATAACCGAAGAAACACACTTTTACGTAGACGTCTGCCATCTGTGGCAACAAACGTCGGTTACCTGAACATGTTGACTTAAGGGGGTGGCTGTTTGTTTTCATTTCTTCAAACTCCTTTCAAACATTCGAATGTAGAGTTAAACTGTTTATTTTAATGCTCAGCATAAACAGTCAAGGTGGCATGCAGGGGGGGGTCAGGGTAAAATAAATTTTGCGAAGGTGTCTGAGAAAATGTGGGTGACTGGGAATGATGATGTTAAACAGTAAGACTAAAGGTTTGTCTGTCAGGTGAAGGAGATTGTGTTAACGCATTTGTGTTAATGAGTCAGAAAGGTGACCTCAGCCTAAAACAAACACATCATATTACAAGTGTGGTAATCGACTCTCAGGAAGTGGTTCTCGGGTGTCACTGGGGTTAATTGTGTTTTACTATTATCTTTTCAGTGAGACTCCCCATCACCCTCAAATTCACCAGCTGGAGAAGCCAAAAAACACTAGAAATATATGCACGCACACACACACACACACACACACACACACACACACACACACACACACACACACACACACACACACACACACAAAGACACACACAGGGACACAGACACACAGACAGGCACACACACAGACACACAGACAGGCACACACAGGGACACAGACACACAGACAGGCACACACACAGACACACAGACAGGCACACACAGACACACAGACACACAGACAGGCACACACACAGACACACAGACAGGCACACACAGGGACACAGACACACAGACAGGCACACACACATGCCGGTCACTGAGCAACTTTAGACACTGTATCCCACCCCTGTAGCATGTCCAGTCTGTGCATGTCCAGTCTGTGCATGGACCTTTAGTAAAGAGGCCAGAACAAGGGGAAAGGGAAAACTTACAGTGCACTTTTTTCACCTGGGAGAAACCTGCATTAAATGAACGATTTAAAATGAACCCATAAAATTATCCAATTCTCGGAAGTAAGATGAATTTCCATTAATCCCCATCCAGACGAGTGACGTTATGAGGTAACGTGGCCTTTTATGAACCGGACACTGCTTGCCTTTTTTCAATACTCCGTTAATGAAAGTTACAAAGAAAATATTCTTATGTCGAATATCGTTTCCTTTATCCCTCATCACGAAGGCCTCACTCCGAACACACACAAATACAAAAAGGCCATTAACTATAACGAGAGGCTCCGTGTACGGCGTGTGGAGACAACGGGTCTGCAGTGTGAAACTGCCGCCTTTGCATTTTGCATTCCTGGTGCGGGTGCAGGGTCACACGTGGGGGGGGGGGGGGGGGGGGGGGGGGCCTGCAACACGAGGAGGGAGAGTTAGACAGCACGTCCGTGTGGATGAACGTCAGTGCTCTGCCATGGTCCCTGTTATTGCAGTCAGAGCATGTACCCGGGCAGTTCCCTACGCTGGCAGCAAGACGAAAACGTTTCTGCCTGTGCTTATAATCCCGGCGTGCTATGATTTATGAATCTTGTGTCCTGTATCTTGAAAGTATTCACAGTTAGAAAACAAAAGCATCATAAAATGTTGCAAAACTAGACAAACATGCAGATTCGACTCTATAACGTTGAGAAAGGCTAGAATAGCGTCTAATCCTCTCTGAGCAACGGCCTTTACGTTGACGGATGGAGAATTCCAGTAATTCAAACTCACTTCTTGTGCCATCCCACATTCTGTTCCAAAAAGCAGACTTCGTGTGGCATCTATGCGATACGAGAATCACACAGATGGACATTAAATTGGGAATAAGTGGCAGGAGGGAATGCAACAGACCCCCCACCAAACCATTGCAATGAATTATGGGGGCACTGTAGGGGTCATTATTTCCCCCCTCCCCATGTTAGCGAGGGGGTACTTGTTAAGTGCTCCCCATACTGTGTACTGTGGTTTGTCTCTCAGGTTGTCCCTGCTAAGATCGCCCTGGGCGCTGTACACTGTGCCTGTCCTGCAGGACTCTCGGGGTCATGGCAGTACAGGACAAACGAGCATTCCTGGACTTCCCCGGACTTCCCCAGACCCACCGTCGATCCCCGTAACCCACCGCAGCCTGTGCCACTACGGAAGCTTCCAGAATCGTCCGAGGTGCGTTCCCCACGGCTCTGGAGGAGACTCTTTCATCGCACGTGGCTGCTCGCTGGCCAGAACCCTGATCTCTGTGCTTTTCTTCCCAGGCCCGCTCCGATCCCTCGTTCCTGGCTCTGCTCCCGGCCTGCTGACGTCTGGAGCGCTCAGCGCACGAGTGGCGGGAGAGCTTCAGCTGGGCCATTCATCATTGCGGCGAGAGAACGCTTACATAATGGTATTTACACACGCAGACACCGCGGGCTTATGTCATCGCCCTTGGATCACCACGACAGAGGGAGGAACGTGACGAAGCTGGAGGCATCTCCGACCACGTGCTCACAGCTGTGCTCTTCCTCGTTTGGCACGTCATGTGACGCACGTCATGTGACACACGTCATGTGACGCACCACCGTCAGTGGCCTCGGAGTGGACAGCTCGCTTTCAGACTTTAGGTGTGATTTAGCAAACTTGAACCAGTTTAAGTGTTTAACATTAAATTCATTTGATGTCCAGAATGCATAGCAGTTGGAATGAACTCGTGAATTTTAGAGAGAGGTGGTGGGTTGTCAAGAGTTGTTCATCTTAAAAAAATGAAATCATTTACATTTGAGTTGCTTTGCAGTTGTGAAATCCATGAAACATTCAGCTCAAATGTATAGATTTTAATGCCAGATCACCTGATCAAATCAAATTAGCCGGTCAACGGGAGTAAAGACTATTTTGAAGAAACAGGCCATTCATTCCCTGTGGTGAGCATTATTCCCTGGATTTGGGCATACTGGTGTGCAGCTGTGCCTTACTGGTTTTCAGGCGTTATTTCAGTTGATCATATTGGTTCTGTACATCAGTCAGGCACACCGAGCGCCGGCCAGAAAAGCCTGGGTGGGGGTCACACTGATTTGAATCTGCAGCCACCTCCCAGAGCAATCAGAGCGAATCAACATTCACTTTCCTCTTTCCCCTCCTTCCCCGACTCCTTTACCTCCCCTTAATATGCACCTAACAGACGGCCTTTGTGCAATTATGACATTTCCCGAATAATGGCGTTTTAGTGCCGATATGGTTGGCTTGAAAAGGAAAGGTGGGTGTGGTATATAGTGACAGAATGCCTGGGGAGACTTTGTGTTGCTCTCCTTTGTACGTTTCCCATGGAGAGTCACTCATTCAGCCACTAGCTATTCATTTGTGGCACAGTCATAGTTACAAGTTACTATGCAGCTCGGACCCATTACGTCGTACGCTGAATAAGTCGTTACTTATTGACTAAAAGGGAGAGCAATACTGTACTATTTATTACGGTGTGTACTTTTGAGAGGACATTATGCTCCGTGTTGGCCAGCGTCTTTACTGCCACTACGGCTGGAACTAATCTGGCTTAATCTGACTCAACCCTCCAACCTCAGCACAGATTTTATGCTCCAGTAAAAATCGGCACGTTGGAATAGCACCTTGCAAGTCTGAGTCACAGTGGAAAAAAAATAAAGGAATTCACTGAGATTCAGCAGCCCGGCTGCAAAGCAACAACAGAACACTATGGACTCATGAATCTGCAGGTGGTTATTTTATGACCAACCTGTATACTCCTGCCAAATCCCCAGGGCAGGTAGATAATATCCCTCCCGTGCTATGTAAACACATTAGCAGGATATACAACTCCTTCAGGGGTTCTGCAATGCAAAGCTGGCGTGACTCTCAAATGGATGCCCTGCCTGCCGTGATGTACTGTGCAAGGGGTCCGCTGTTCTCCTCAGGATTTCCTTGATTTAAATTGAACCGACCCCGGCAAATGATCCGAAAAGGGGACTCAAAGGAGTCTGTGGTGCATACATCTACCTACAGAGCAGTTTGAAAGTAATTGGACAGTCAAGCACTTTTTGGGGTGCTTTGGTTTGATACTCGAGCACTTTTGAAATGATTTGAGCCCTATGACATCCAAACAGCCTTCATTTGAGGACATGCACATACATATTGAACAATGTGAGGAACACAGGCCTTTGTATAAATCGTCCTCCCGTTTGGGTAAGAAACAAGGAACTTGTACTGGGAGTATATATACTTATTTACACTATTAGGCAAATAGCAATACATTTGCACATTTGATGCTTCATTCCAGAGTGACTACTATTTCATTCACCGTTACGTGACGTGGGAGAATGTAGTGATAGAAGTCTCGCCCAATGATCCTTCTTGGTGTAGCGTGGCGCGTGTGCCTATAGGGGCAGAGTCACAGTCCTTCCACGTGACCCATCACACTACAACAACATGACCTCAGTGGCTTTACTGCGATCAGACCACTGGTAGGCCTAGAGAACAGAAACATCAGGGTACACGATGCATAAACGTAACGTGTATAATTAACTTGCAGAGCTCTGAGTGACGCTCATATGGACAGATGTGAAGTATGCATCAGAATGATGAAACGGAACAGCAAATTGGGTTCACACCACACACATCAACATTTTATTCATGCTGTAGCAAGCAATGGCACAGGCATGAAGTGTGCAGACACATCCAACCCAATGCTTCAAAGACTATCGGGCAGTACTTACAGCTTACATTATGGCTACACTGATACAGCAGCCATGGAGATGTTTAGTGCTAAAGGTTAGAATGGTCTTGACTCTGCAAGTTAATCTCTTGGTCAGTCACTTTTATAACAGGCAAAATTCCTCAGAGTTAAACAGGAAATGAAAATGTATGCATTGCATTCCTTTGGAGAGCTTCAGGAAAAGACTATTGCCAGCAACTGATGACGTAGGCAGTATTACTTGAAACCTAGCATTGCATCTGACAGCCCTGGACTTTAACACCCTCTCAAATCTCAAATCCAGTCTCCTCACCAAAACAGTAAACTTCACAGTACTCAAACATCCACCCCCTTACACTTCAGGTAACATTAAAATCATCTGCCCAATATTGTGTTCGTTCCACTTATGCCAAAACAACTCAGACCTCAGCAGCTGTCCTATGGTATATGGCACCATGACTTTGGTATGACTTTCCTTAACATCCTCAAAGTTGCAATGTGAAGCCCCCATAGATCTTGTTCCTCCAACACATCTCACAGATGATGCATCCGATTGAGATCTTGGGAATTTAGAGGACATGTAAACACCATGACCTCTATGTCATGTTCCAGAAACTATTCCTCAATTGGTTTTACAGGGTGACAAGTCATATTATCATGCTGAAATAGATCACTTACAGTAGGGTATACCATAAGCATGAAGGGGTTGTACCATTGTAGGCACATTCGACAGTGGATATTGGGTCAACATGGTCACTCGCACCAGTCTGGACCTACACAGACCCACGTTCAGTACGCTGTGATGCATTGTGTTATCTGACACCTCGTAGTCAGCATTTTAGCAATCTGTGCTACAGCAGCTGATCTGTGGGATCAGACCAGATGAGTCGGTCATCATTCTGACCCTGTCACCGATTCACTATGTCCTGTCTAGTACCACTTTTAGCACGTACTAACAGAACCGGTTGTGTCACAGAGCACAGCCTTGGAAGTGGCCGGCAAACGTGCAAACACAGACCAAGAGTTGCACTTCCCAGTTAGCTTAGTGAGGCAGACAGACTAGAGAAAGATGCACATCAACATGTTGCTATATTGTAATGATTGTAATCACTCTGACGGTGTGAGACTCCACCTGACTCTCATCTCCTGTGTCATTTCCTCCTCGTTTCTGTTTGGAGGTGTGCAGGTGTTTGTGCACAACCTTCTCCTGGTCCCACGCCACGGTGGATGAAGCCGCAGTCTAAAAACAGGAGCATCGTTTCAGCTCAGACAGGACAGGCTCTCTCTGTCCCACCTCAATGAGACTCCAAGGAACCATGAAATGTGGAGTAAAAATGCTGTTTTTCCACTTGACAGCTCCTACTGAAATGGTAAAAAAAAAAAAAAAAACTGAATTTCTTAGTGTTTCTCCTTAGACCCACTTGCTAGAAGCATTCCAAATAATCTAGACTCAAGGGAGCCATTGTAAAAACCACTGCTAGGTACCAAGAAACGGTTTGTGAACATTATGAAATTGCCTGATTTTATACAGTAGTTAACAATAAAATAATATCTGTGCTTCTACTATAATACAACAATAGCCATAAGCATTCTGCATAAATTAATTGCACACAGCAACTATACTTATTTTTTATCAATGCTGAATATATTGTTTTAAACATTAACAAACCAGGCTGGAAAAAAAATGTATGAAAGCCCTCTCCAAAACTTAATTGGAGTCAGATTTTCCAATCAACATGATAAGATTGTACTTGCTGTGTCCGAAAAAAAGAACAGAGACAGCTTGGTTAGTGACAGAGGCTCTTCTCGAGAAAGAAGGATTAATGTGAATATGGATTCATGTGAACACACATACATTCAAGGAAGTCCAAAATATCCGCGGAACTCAGGAGAAGTACTTTGGACATGTGTGAAGGTGGAGAATGTTCCGAAAGCAATGTTTGAAAGATGAAAAACAAAACACATCACCCCCTCCCCCCCAACATCTCATCCCATCTATGAAATGGCTTGAGGCTCATATAACCCCCCAGATTCCTACTGACGTAATTAAAATATGGTGAAATTTGACAATAATCACAAAACCCAAGAGTCAAACAACAACAGAATGTCTTAAGCAAACTTGTGCTGTAATGGCCCACTCACAGCGCTGCTGAGGTACTGTGGAGGGATCTGAAGAGAGCTGTTTTAAACAGGCTTTCCTAGAAATATCCATGAAGTGAAATAAGTGCAGTTTCCCAAAGGTGTGGTAGACATTTAGTGAGCATCTTGAGCATTATACTATGGTGCTTTTGGCAAACTGGGCCATGACCACATGAGAAGGAATAGTCTTAACTTCCTCCTAACTATTGTACAAGTTTGATTTGCAGCTAAAGGAAATGTTCAGTAGAGGTTATTACAGCTAACTACCAGCAACTAAACCTTCTTTCACTTACCTTTTCAGTCAATACTTGAAATGTTTAAAGACACACATCATTGACAAAGAAATACAATTATATATCTCATTACTTTTAGAAGGATCTATCTATATCTTTGGAGGTATTGTATCTGAGGTAGACATCAGATCATAGTTATGTGAGTAATAACATGGAACTCCAGGAACGTTAGTGCTTACAAATTGCAGCATTGGCACGACTTTGGAAACCACTAATAAGGTATAAGGACTATGTAAACTGAAAACAAACCCATCTGGCTCGTCATAGTAGAAATAGCACCATACCAATAGGATACACAAAGCTCCAATATGGTGTTTCTGAAAAGCTACGAGCTGAACCTCTTCTAAGGTGGTGCATGTAAACTTGTTACTTATTTTTCCCCCAGGTGTGTCTGCTTAGCCATTCTAATGTGGAGAGAATCAATAGCCAATCAGGATCATGTTGGTGTGGTTATGGATGGAGTCAAAGCTTTTAAAGGAAAACCAAGCTGGCTGCTTTAGGAGACCCTATGGAGGTATACTGAGATGGCTGTGTAGTGCTTCATTACCTGTTACTGACGTTGCTTTTATTTTGTGAGTGGGCAATAGGAACAGTAACTAGTCTAAGTGATTGAGATTCCTTATTAATTCTGTGCTTCATTTTTCAAATGTAAAATTTTTTTGCAAGGTTTAGTAATTCTGTATCATTCCCTAGGTTAGAAGGTTTGCCACTCCATGTACATTTCAGTATGTTTTGTTATTGTTTATTTGTTTCCTTTGTTTTTAAAGTGAATGTAGAAATCTCAGTTTAGGAGTCGCCTGGATGTATTCTTGGGTGTAAATAATTTTACTCCCTCCACAGTGGGTTCACAACAACAGCAACAAAACCCTTCTAGGAAGTGTAGATGTATTTGACTGACTGTATTATGACTGTAGCCATTGAGTGGAAATTGGGAGTCTTCTTGGAGAATGTTTTTCTTTCTTGATGGTTCAAGGTCACTCTCGTCCTTTCAGACGTACAGCGTACGTCACATCGCATTCAGGATTTCAGCCTCTGTAACTCAAGGAGAGCATGTACGCTTGAATTCATTTTGAGAATGTTTGTTGTTAATACGTATAAGTGGTAATTGAGTGGTTTGGGGGGGAGGGGAAGTATCTTGGGGGAAACTCTCTGGAGGAGGTGACTGTTTCCTGTTGAGTGTTTACTTCCACTCTGCGTAGTTTACGAGGCATGGCCAAGGTGGTGTTCCCACAGGCTCTTTCCAAAGAGGCAACTTGAGGAGAAAAATTGTCTTAACCACAGTTACTGCTCAGTTGTAAAGCGGAGGTAAATGTCTGGGTTCAGCCCTTTCCAGAAACTGTAAGGTGTCAACGGCCTTTTGTCAGACTCAAGGTTTTGATGCTTCGTGTGGTGTTTGTTCCTTTCTGGCAAATCCCTCATTATGAGCTGCGGGATTGGAAGTTTGTGTTTAAATGTTGGCATAATAAGAGCAGGAAAACTCTGAATTAGGCAGGCTAACTTTGTTTTACTGTGAGCTGTTGATGATGAGGACTGCACAAACAGGTTTGATCTAATGAGCATGTAAACCCCTGGTGAATGAGACCAGTTTGATTTACAGTTTCATGTGAGTGAAGCATTTTATTCATGAATTTCACAGTTGCGTGTCAAGGTTTCCTGCTCTTAACACACATGCTGGGCTTGGAAATTACCTCCATTTATTCACAGTGTTCAAGTAGAGAAAACTGGCTGTATATGAACTCCAAACACTTATACGTAACCTAAGGTGGTTGGGTTTTCAACAGCTATCAGCCAGGAACCCTTCACTGTAGACTGAGCCTCCGAGGAACTTATGGAGTAATTTCACTACTACTGCACTGACTCTAAACTGACCCCAGAAAAAAATTGCTAATCCTGCAACCTCCTTTAATCAAAAGTAAACAAAAAAATAGGTTAATCACAGGATGTGTGATGCCTAGTGCTGTATGACGGATGGAAGAGTCAACCCATTAAAAATACGCCTAAGAAAAGCCAAATAAAATACATTAGACCCTATGAGTGAGATCTAAGGTGGATATGACCTCATCGGTGACCTTTACATCACTATGACGCCCTTGACTCATTCCCGCTACCCAGCAGGTGTAGTGGCCTGAGAAGCAGTTGTGCACACATGGTCACACACCCTTGCACACTAACCCACAAAGCAAAGGAAGCCAGTGATGTTTAATTGCTGTGCTGTTCTCCACCTTTATAGGAAATGAACCAGGCGGAAGGAGGAAGCCGTGTGGCTAAAGTTAACCTCTGCTGAGATGGTTGGGCACAGGCCTGGAGAAATTGAGGGTGTGGGCTTCCACACATTGTTGCTAGACTTCCTGGGCAAAACCACAGAATTACTGGAATTAACCATCAATGGTTTTGTAATACAGAATGCATATATACACTCTGATGCATTTATGAATATTCGCTCATGAATATTCATTTTTCTGTGACTGAAATAAAATAAAACTACTGGCAATCCAGCCAATAATATACTTGATTATTGATACCAGCCAACGGGTCTTGGCGTAAGTAAGTGAGAGAATGACTGGTATGGAATATATTTATTTAGTGTCAATAACAAACCCTAGTCTAAGTGAGTGAGATGTACATACACAAGGAATTTAAATATTATTTTCTTTGTAATGTCATGTGAATCTGTTCCAGGATACACTTCTCCGTGTCTATTTTCTTTTAACACTGGCTGAAATAAACCCATCATGTTCAGGAATGTGAAACTAGAGTCGCTTTCTAACAATCCAAGGATTGTGATAACTAGATTCATATGGGGGCGAGAGAGAGAGAGAGAGAGAGAGAGAGAGAGAGAGAGAGAGAGAGAGAGAGAGAGAGAGAGAGAGAGAGAGAGAGAGAGAGAGAGAGAGAGAACCACTCCTGTCCAGACTCTGCAATTTATGTACAATCCAAACATGGCTCCATTAACTCTCAAAACGAACTGCTTGTTAAAAACAACTGCGTAATTAGGACCAGGCCACCAATCCACGGATTCAGCAGGCTTAAGAAAACACAGGACTCAATTACTGTCACCTGACGGAGCGAAAGCAAGCCCCTCCTCCCATCCTATCGGGAGAAGGAGACAGACGTTGGCCAGGGCCCCTCAGCACCTTCCTGCCACCCCATTCACGCCGCTTGCTTGTGACAGAGGTGGCACGGCAGCTGGAGCTGTGCCTGATGGGTAATGTAGTTCTTGATCCACTCTTTAACCAGTGTTGCCCCGGCCACACCATATGTCACTCGGTGGCTTGTATAAATGACATCACATCTGGAGTTTTGACACTAGCTCAATACAAAGGTCAGGGCATTGCAGGAGGAGAATCTTATGTTTAATAACAAACAGAGATACCTGCTTGAAAGACACTCACTAGTCCATGTTGACTGAAATGCTGATTGAGATTCTGCAATTAATATGGAGTGCACTAAAGGTCTTGCAGGCATATTTCTCTCCTGTGAAAGGATACCCTGTGCTTTAAAACTGCAAAATGTAAAAAAAAAAAAACATTTTTTTAAAGGATTTGATTTCCAAGTAGGTTTCAAATATTATTCTTTGTCTGGTACATCATTGCTCATGCATTTGTATAATCATATTATCTTGATTCACACTTTTCAGCAGTCAGGCTCCTTGGGAAAGAGTCCATTATCTACATATGATGGTTATTTATAAAGGGAGCAGTTTTTCTCTGTCTAATCCAACACATCCCTACTCTACACCTTCCACAGTAGTCCTTACACCTTCTCTGTACTAAACTTGGATGTAGATTAATAATGGCGTTCTCTCATTTATCTGGGATTTTGTCAAATGCTGGCACGTTTTGGATCAGCAGAGGTACATTGCGAATCAGTTTAGTCTGAAAAAGTGCAACCAATCCCTCCCAAAACTTTTGTACTGGACATTCTCCAAATAAAACGTACTATAAATAATAAGTACAAGCATTTCTTGAGTCTTGGGCCAGAACTCACAGGTGCATGCAGACAAACTCAATGCATTTTCTCAATTTGCATTGTGGCTCTATGCTCAAGTATACAAAAACAGACTCATGGGCGTCTGGACTGAGAACCTTTGCATATGGGGTGCAGAGTTTTGTTGGTTTTGATGTCAGTATAGCAGCTATTCCTCATTACTACACTGCTGCAATGCTACAGCATTGTTCTAGAATGTTCTACACCATAGATGTCAACCATGTGACACCCCCACAAAAACCTTTCTATCGTTTTTATTATAAAAAAGAATGAACCATAGTCCTCGCATGTGTGAAACATGCAGAAAGGGGCATGCAGGATGAGGACGGGGCCTGTCCACTGCTCTGGCCATGTAACCCCGCCTCCTCCCCTTGGTCGGAGTGCACATCACAAGTTTAGGTGAGCAATCTCCATCTGCAGCGAAAGAGCTGATGTGCACACATTCACCCCGAAAACAAGGCGAGCTCTGTGGCCACTTGATAATGTGTTGCAGGCCAGGGCCGTCAAGCCCATGTCATATTTTATTTCACTGCCCCTTGCTGCAATTAGTCATAGATAAATATACATCTGTTGTATGTTAATCCGTGCAGCAAGGCTGTGTGAATGTGCAGGCTGTTCTGAGAAACGTCGTCAGATGGTGGGACCATGAGAGGCAATGCTGCTGCCGGCACAGTGGTACAATCCTCACGGCTTTGACAGCCACCGTGAGGAACGTACACATCGATTACAATTTGAACAATACAACAGGTAGGAAAGAACGAAGAGAAGAGGAACAGCGAAGAAGTCAGAATGAAGAGCAGAGGAACAGTGAAGAAGAGGTCAAAACAGAGTAGAGGTCAGAACGAAGAGCAGAGGAACAGTAAAGAAAAGGTCAAAACAGAGTAGAGGTCAGAACGAAGAGCAGAGGAACAATGAAGAAAAGGTCAAAACAGAGTAGAGGTCAGAACGAAGTGCAGAGGTCAGAATGAAGAGCAGAGGAACAGCGAAGAAAGCCAAACGTCCAAGAAGAAAAAAAAAATCTGCTTGTAATGTAGACTCAGAGGTGTCAATTCCAGGTTCAGAAAGTAAAAGTCCTCACCAGGATTTTGCTCAAGCTTGCTAGATTTTCTATTTAGTGCAATCCAGGTAAGGTGGAATCAACACAATCCAGGAAGCCTGAGCAAAATCCTGGTGAGGACTTTTACTTACTGAACCTGGAGTTGACACCTCTGTGTAGACTGACACACAAACAAAGCTATTGGATTTATTCCGTTCTTTCCACACGAGTGACCTTCTTCAAGAGTGCCTTGTACATTTGTGCTGATCAGTTCGAGCATTATTTAATTTAAAGCAAACAAACGTAACCAAACGTAAATGTTAATTAACGCCACCCCCTTGCCTTGTTTCAGCGTAAGGTCCGATAGGGGAGATGGAGAGGTCACACAGGGGCGGCAGGATCAACCGTGGACATAAAGACTTGGAGACCCTAACCAGCAGCACCTGCTTGAACAAAGACAGTCCACTTCATTCTTCGGGACTGGCCCCCCACTGGCAGCGTGGTGCATTCTACACTTTGTGGAGCCAAAATGGCAGGCGTCATTATGGGGTCAAAGGTCAGTGCCTGTGTAAACTTTACATACTCCAGCTGAAGGAGACCAGACACTGTGAACCTGCCTAAAGATTCAGGATGCTAAGGAAAGATGTAAAAAAAAAGTATTATAAAATTATAAATTCAAATTCCATGCATACAATTCTAATATAAATCTATATGTATATGTATATCTTTATATCTATATCTATAAATCTAATTGATTGTATTGCCTTATATGGTTGAATCCACCAAAGAGTAAATCTTTTTGCATTCTAAATTATTAATATGTTTAATTGTGGAGTCATGAATTTTGGATTCATGACTTCTTATCTAATACATTTATATTTGGCTTTCCATTATGTATACTTATTATTTTTACAGACTGTTCTGTTCTGGTTAATTGATAAAATAACTTAGATTTACCCAAAGAAACCAGAAAAGGGTTTAATTTAAAAGATGTACAATGTGTACTATGAACAACGACCTCCTCTTATTTTAAATTCAATAACTCATAGAACAGACCTGATTAGTCACGTTGCACTACAAGTTCCTAGAAGTTCCCACGACGTCCCATCACGAGCAATTCGTGGAAGACTCTGACTAGTGAAGTGTAGCCTGCGAAACAGTGGAGGAGAAGATGGTGTTTCATGCATGACATGGAAGAACTTTAGAAGAATCGAACATTAGGACAGAACATTGCTGATGGACCTTTCTAATGCAGGTCCTCTCAAATGTATTTGTACTCTTTAGTCTTTTTTCCAAAAGATATTAGCAAGCAAGCCTAAAGCCACGGAGCATGTCATGCACTGCTGTCTCTGGGGTTGTGTTGTTTTGAGTAGGAGGAACTTGTGGAATGTTCTTATAATTCTGCTTCTTCTTTTGAGCCTAAAACTTTTTTAGAGCTTAATTCTGCCTGGAACATTTGTGGTATGTCAGCAGAGAGAATGAGAGTGAATGGTCTTCCCATATTTATACATTCTAGGAAGGTTCTATAACATTCTATAACATTATTTAAAACTTCTCTGGTCACAATCCTATGTGTTGTGTACATGATTTGTGAGACTTCTGAGAATATAATAATACTGTGAAATAAAAAATAAAAAAAAACATTTATAAAAAATTACAAACTAATCTTTACTCCAAATCATGCTTGTGTTTGTGTTTGTGTGTGTGTGTGTGTGTGTGTGTGTGTGTGTGTGTGTGTGTGTGTGTGTGTGTGTGTGTGTGTGCGCGCGCTTGTTTATGGAAGTGAAGTCAATAATTATACAAGGCATGTGCTATGAGGCTTTTAGCTCTGGCTATAAAATCACAGATTCTGGAATATGCTGATGTGATTAATCTTAGCATTTACATGCTTACAAGACAATATGGAAAATATAACCATGTATAATGAGTGTGACATGTTGTGATTTTGTGAAATCTAAAAAGAAGACTTCAATTAGACATATATCTCAGAACCATTTGGCGAAGAATTCCAGGGTTGTTAAGGATAAAGTGTCCCACATCCAGACTGGTATGGTATATCTTTATATGTGATCTAGAGCACTAAGTCACCCCAAAATCCACTTTGCATCAGCTGCTCCTAAAACCCAGGTTGCCTGTCACACTATACCAGGTGTCATTCTTAAAGTGCTGGCAGGATCATGACCGACCCCTGTGACCCAGTACATGAGCCTCGGGCTGAAGTGGAGGACTCGTTTATAGTCATTACAACTGGACGCCAGGGCTGCTTGTGCCTTATAGCTCTGGTCCTCATCAGCCACGACGGACACTCTGTTCTTTAGCCTGCAGTCAGGCGTCCCCCCTTCTGTGTAGTACAGGAAACACTCACTTTGAGCACTGTGTACGTGTTTACCATCGCTCAGTGTCCAAACTAGAGCTGTTACAATGTGCAAACGCTCACTTCACACAAATACTGTATATGCCATGTGTAGCGCTGTATCCTGTATCTCATCAGACTTTCTCATATTCAAATGATTTTTGAATATGATGTTTTAATTCTAGTCCAGTAAATTCCTTATTTCCTACTCTGTGTGTGTCTGTAAATAAACAGATGTGCCCTGTCCTCCTGTTCTCGATGACACATTCCTAACACTTGTAACACCTGTCAAACTGATCTGAACGTCATTTTGATTCAGATTAATAAAGTCCTAATGCCCACATTCCTATCCTGCACAGCTAGTTCTCAAAACAGCCACGGTCAACTTCATAACAGAAAACTACAAACGCATGAGAGAAATTATTTCATCCACAAGCACGTAATGATACATTTGTATTCGGTTTTTTTTACAAGCAAAAATATCCTGTAAATAAGGAGCAGATGGATGTTGCTACCTTTATTCACCACCAAACCAGATCTGGTCTCGGTACCCAAAGAAGGGATACGTCATGGAAACCTGCTAAGATGTTAAATATGTATTGCTGGGTATTGCTAGTTTCATGTTACACATAATAAATTATGTTTAACAGATCATAGGGGTAACTATATATTATGTTGTGTATAGAATTAATTATCCCCACCGTTTTTAACTTTCCACATTCATCAAACATTCACACTGAAGAAGTATAATTGTACACCAATGATTAAAAACACACTTCTAATATAAAGTAACCAATTCATTCCATTACAATGACTTAACAATTCTCTGTTGCTAAAATCACACCTGTACTTCTTCAAAGACAAAACCCATAATCAATCCAGTATTGTTCATGCTAGAAAAAAGGAAAATGTACAATTCATGCTGTAAAGGTTAGCAGTGAAAAATGACATCATAAACACAAATGAAAACATCATGCCTAAAACATAAATAGATTGACAAACGGTCGTGGGTGGGACAACATCTGAATGAGATCAAAGCAGAGCGGAGTGGAACTGTTTTCGGCATCGCCGTGATTGGCAGCTTTGTTGCAGAGATACACGGTCATCCATTAAATGCTGTTAGCGAAGGGCTAACGATGTTAGCCGTTTGGTATACAGCTGGACGACTCGCAACTACCAATCGCGTTTTCATTGAAACTCAAGGACTTGTAGAGTTTGCGAGTGCTGCTTCGGGATGCTGAGGACGTGGAGTAAAGGACGTGCCGAGAACGTTCATCCTTTGAAGATTCTTTTTGTTGGGCTGTGGGCCCAGTGCTGAGACTGCACACTTAAAGGGGCCCCGGTGTAAGGGCCCGGTGCATGTGGATACAGCCACGCATCCGTAATGATATTCAGGAACTTGCAGTCCTGTTGGAGAAGGACTTCATGTCCTTTTCATTACCATGCTGAGCGTAAAGTGAGGGACATGATGAGACTGTCATCAGGACTCTTGGCTGGGACGGTTAAACCTGGCGATCCCGCTCATGTAGTCCCGTTGGCCTGTCTCGTTCACAAACAGCAAAAAACTGATTTCATGAGTTTTTGATTTAATCCTTGGATCACGATTCTACATCAATGAATGAAAGACCCTTTTACTTTTTCCATGCACATGAGAACTTTTGTGTTCACATACTGGATTAACTCTTCCCTTGGAATCAGGGGGACACAGAATAATAATAAAAACAGTGATAATAAATAAATAAATCTTTACACTGGAAGATTATGTTTTGAAACTGAAACATATTTCAAACATGTGAGGTCCTAGCGTGTGAGGTCCTGAAAAGCTGAGGTGCTGGCAATTTTAGCTCTGAGATGTTGAACATTTGACACAATCCAAATCCAGTTAACTACTTTAATTATTTGGGTGCATGTCTTTGTTAAAGCATGGTTTCCTTCCATAGGGAAACACGATAAGACTTCCCTTATCTATTGTAATTTCAGGTTTCACCATGCCAGGCTAAAACAAGAAATGTGGATAACGAGGGATGCTAGGCCATAGAGTGAATAAACACCGGCTGTAACACTAACAAAACATTTCACTGAAGATATAATGAACATGAACTTTAAGTCTAATGTGGATGTAGTTCTGGTTTGCTGTAGACCGGGGAAACACTTCAAAGGCTGGGAAAGAACATGTAAAGCCGTGAACAGAGAATGGGGAGAGTTAATCGAGTGCACATCAATTCCAGATGGCCCTTAAAAAAAAGACCTGAGCAAGAAGATGATTAAACTGCTAAGAGGGGTAGAGACCCGATGCCATTAACCCAGATAGCTGCCATATGCAGAGGGCGCAGATGTGTGGCTTCTAGCTTTCATTCCAACTTTCAACCCCTACTTTCTACCGGTCTATTCATAGCAACTCTATACATTAGGACTCCCTTTTGATCAGAAGGACACGTGAGATGTTGCGTAGAGGAGACCACGCTCAGAGGGTTGTAGGAGAACGGAGCTGGAAATCGAGGATGGCAGCTTTAAGTGAAAAGGAGGGTGAGAGATTGCTGACGGTGGGGCGAGTGGTGCGGAGAGTGGCAGGGGGATTCTGTCAAAGCGACTAGACGTGGTCTGGGATGCAAATGAGGGCATTGCCCCTACACTGTGGCATCTGTGGCCTGTGAGGGCAGGACATTCTAGTAATGTCCTGCAGCCACTCAGAAGGGATTTGACTTGAAATGCAGGATAAAAAAAAAACGTAAAGAGGCAACCATGAAGTTCATGTTGGATTTTTTTTAACAGTTTCATTCAGAAGCACTAGGACAGAGTACACCTGTGGTGGTGGCAGAAATACATTTAATGGAATAAGTATCTCCATGTCAAAAAAAAATTTGTAATAAAGATTTTGTGTAATGGAAAGATTTGATTAACTTTCCCAAACAATGGTACCACATCCGCTGGTGTCCCATTGTTCTGAGATCACTGATAAACTGAAGTCTGAATGGAGAGCGTGAACGTGGTGCCAAGCATTCAGACCCTTTTCCATCCATTGCATTGTGGAAAAAGAGATCCAGGGCTTAGCCGTGGAGGACACTGGGTCCCCGCTATCCCTCGTGGAACAAGTGTATGTTTCACAAGGATCCGAGATGCAAAAATAAACAAGGTCGTCACAATTTTCCGCAGAGCCGTTTTTATCAAGGGATCAGCGCTGCGTGTAGCTAATACCCCACCGCAGACCGATAATCTAACTCCAATGCACCCAAAACCACAGCCCAAAATGTACTGAGCTTGCATGGTCCTGCTTTCAGACCAGCAAGACTTGGAAGTGCATAAGATGTTTGATTGAAGACCTTCAAAAATGAGATCAGTTCTGCCCTTGGGATTCTTCTGATCTCCCTCACATGAGGGTTGTGTTGTGAGGAGCACTCTATGAACGTGAGGCTTGCACTTCTCTTCAGAGAGTGTTGCTGTGTAGTGAGAGTGCACGTGGTCTTCTGGGGTTCTTCCACTTTGGACAGGTGCAGCAATTGGACAATGTCCAAATGTCAAACATTTCCTTCTGCATACATGAAAAAGATTCCAATGTCCCCCGTACCAGAATAGTGAAGAAAATGCAAGAGCTCTTCTGGATAGGACTGAAAAACACCAGTTTCACACATATGTTCTTTAAAAATGCATCTCTAGAGTCTAGAGTGTCTAGTGTCTCGGGGGGGGAGGGGGGGATTGAAGCATTGCACTTGCATTCAGGATAGGTCATAGATCATAAGTATGACTCGTGCTTTGTGAAAAGAAAAGCACACATGTAAACATATAAAATAAATGTCCATCCATCCGTTAATCCAGAGCAGGAACTCAATTGTGGCTAGAACACGTAGCTCTTCTAAGATGTGCCGACCACTTCTAAGAAGTTGCAGGGATGTGTGAGTACCCAAACAGCTTTCTTTGTTGCGACTCAGCGGAGTGGAGCAGGGTTTTCCATTTTTGGTCCTGGCTGCCTGCTGCTCACCGTAGTGTCTTGTCCACTTTAAAACTGCTTCAGATTCTCGCTTACTTATTAAGTCTTTCAAGAGCTGAAGCAGCTATCTTGAAGCTAGGCTGACCCTCGTGACCCAGAATCGACCTTTATAAAGCTCTAATGAAGCATCACAGCATCATAGTAGCACTGCACGTAAGCCACGGTCGTGTTTTACCGTGGTGATCGTAATCCGTGATGCGCTGCTTCCACTGCATTTTAAGTAATATTTTGGTGTTTGGGGCTTTTTCAGAAACGGGGTTAACCAAAATGCCTGGGAAAGCTCACAGTACCGGGGGGACGTGGCCCACGTTTTTTGTTTAAACTTGTTGGTTCAGTGGCGTCCTGATGGGTGCTTGTGGCTGTACGGTCCCACCAGATAAATAGAACAATACCTCGCAAAGTACATAATTTCAATATGGCAGATTGTGAACAGACCTTCCTAAGTGCAGCCTCTGTAGAGTGTTGCGCCTCGAGGGAATATCTCCTGGCACAGACTGCAATGGAGACCAGACCCAGGCCCGAAAAGCCTGAAGAGTGTGGTTAACCCTGCAACAGATCAAAGGCCCATTCTCAGCTGACTAAGAGAAACTCTGTGTGTGTGTGTGTGTGTGTGTGTGTGTGTGTGTGTGTGTGTGTGTGTGTGTGTGTGTGTGTGTGTGTGTGTGGAAGACTAATAAAGCAAGAGAGTGAAAGAGGAAAAGGAAGAGTGATAGGACAAGAGAGAGGAGGATGTTGATGTGTATGTTAGCGTCACGTCTGTTTATGTGGCCGTCCATTTTATTTACTTGCACTCGTCATCGTCCGCTACACGCAGCTTTCAGTCCAGACTGTCAAAACATCAGCATCTACTAATAACATGGTCCTGGACCTGGGTGTTCATTCTGAACTCTCTCTGCCTCCTGCCCTGGGGACGTACAAAAGATATAAATGATTGGCTGGAGAAACCGGACCCACTGATCCCAGTGGGCTGTGATTGGCTAATCAGAGATGGGTAGTCAGGGACATGCTCCCCAGGTCCTGTGCCACTCCAGCCTGTGTTGGCCAGGGATGAAAGCGTATGAACTGAGGGGGGGGGGGGGGGGGGGGGTCAGCTATAGGAGAAGGCAGAGTGGTAACTGGGGCCTCATAAGATGGCCGCTTCACAGAGCCTTCCTGTCAGAACTCCTATTATCTCTCACTGGCAGAACTTCAATGAAGCTCTTATCAACCTAATGGACACAGAGTCAGGCGCTGACAACAATGCCACTCTCTCTAGCCACCCCCCAACACTACTACAACCCTGACAGGTCCCTTTCAGGTGCCTCTGTCCTGTGACAAGACCCTCTGAGTGGGGCCCCCCATGGAGCCAGAACCTGAGGGTCCTTGTTTTGGAGAGGCTTAAAGCTCTTTGATCTTGTGTACCTGTGAGCCAAGATCTTAGTTCTCTCAATCTCAGCCTTCTCCTCATCCATCATCTCCTCTCCGGCTAAAGAGGCTTTAGCTTCTGTCCAGACAGCCATGTGTTCAGAGAAGATGAAAGTTCATCCTTCAAGGATTTCGTGGATTAGTGTGTTACTTTAACCTGGGCAAGATTGTCCTTAATGCATGCCACGACCCTGGAGAGACTTCTGGTAGTGTGCAGTGTTAAGTGAATACTTCCTTCCACCGGTCACTACACCCTTCTGCTCCACTCCCCCACACCCTTGAGCTCGAGGTCACTGACCCCTCAGTCCTCCCCGTTCACTTGGGTGGTCGGCCAGCAGTTCTCTTAAGGGAATACAAAGGCATAAAAAAAGTGACTAGACAGACAGCAGTTTAGCATGCTAAAATGGTTTATATCTCCAGTCAGGGAAACATTCATTGCAGACTAAAGAGTGGTGAGTCTGTGTCGAGACAGTGAAACCTGAACTGTTTAGGACCCACAGCAAACAAAGGCGCTCGGTCCACCAGTAGCGGTCAACAGAGAGACAAAGCATCATGGGGAGATTCTCTCCCACAAAAGCGGTTTAACCAGGCTCAACGCCTGACGTGCCACTTTGGCCATGTGCGAGGGGCGTGGCTTAACCGCTTATGTCTATATACGAGCCGCCGGTCCGTGTTCTAGGCAGCAGACGCGCTTGGCGTGACGGTACACACCGTGACTCTTCGCCTCTCTGGCGGCCGCGGCCGGCGCTCACCTGTCAGACCCGTCGAGGTGCAGATGATGGAAAGCACAGACAAGGAGGGCGGGTCTGGGCTGGGAGCCAGATCAGACAGGTAGCCATAACACAACTGGTTCTAATGACCACATTCTTCCTTATATACTGATTTAGGGTATTGAGACTGGTAGTCCACACACTTCAGCTAGAACATGCTGAGATGAGCCTAGCTGTTGTCCCAGTAGACTGTATAAACAGAGGGAAATTCTGATCCTGGATCATCTCTCTCTCTCTCTCTTTCTCTCTCTCACGTTTTTCTTTTGTTTAATATGCAAACACAGCGCCAGATGTTCTACTAAACAGATGGGGTAAAAAACCTGCGTGGTGCACAGCTGGCTGAGGCGAGGGCTTTTCCATCACAGGACGGACTGACGTGTCCACGTCTCTGGAGACATCACCAGCCTTCCCTGAGATGACGGCACACAAACACCAGCTCAGTTTGGCGCTGTCGGTGTGGCGCTGTGATGTCAGGAGACCACGTCATGATGACGTGATAATCACACGTCACTAGTAGTCAAGGTGTTTTAGGCCGGAAACAGTCCTTGTTCTCTGGGACCTGTTTGGCTTACAGTTTTGTTTGCTACTGTTATTTATACTTGGAACCTTGCCAGCTTTACAGCAATACCATCTAGATTGGTGTCACTGCCCTGAAGGGACTCGCCGCTATTTATGGAAATGGAGAAAAATAATTTCCGTGAGTGTTCCAGAAGTGACGTACGAGTTAGTAGCTTTTTCGGAGCATGTCTGTTATCATGTGTGACGTTGGGCTCTTCGTCTGAGAGGAAGAACGTCTCCGGTTGAACGTTTGTTTTTATTTTTCAGCCTGTTTTGCCTTGTTTAGTACATGTGAGTGGATGCCAGACACAGCTTGTTGGAAAAATGCACTTAATTTCTATAAAGTCCAGCCGTTATTAGCTGGAAAATCCTTGTTCCCATCACCACTCGGATCTGTTTCTTAGACCATCAACTCAATATATTACTTTGGGCTCAAACCGACAACCTCCATCTGGTGTCAATAATGGTGACTGCAGCATAACGATCTATCTTCTGATGCATCTCATCAACACTTCTCCCTCCATATTAAAGTTCTGCCTGTTAATCCACGCACATTCATTTACAGATCAGCCTTTTAAAAGTTCAGACTACAAAGGTTTCCCCCAGGCTGTACTCCAAGTTCCACCGTACCCAAAAATGAGTCACGATACTACAATGGTTCGTAGAAACGTGGGTGTCAACAACAGCTGAGGCATTATGGGTAATCTGTAGTATAACACAATACCCACATCAAGACATGACCCTTCATCTCCTGCTGTGTCCTCTGGGTGTGTAGTGTCCCCACCCCTCCTAGACCCCCATCTCTCCCAGTGCTGCCAAAGAACTGGATTTCCTGATGTGTTTCATATCAAGGTTATCTTGCCCTTCTCTCATCTGGTTATTGTGCTTATAATCTTGGAGCCCCTATCTCCTTATTGTGTTCTAGGGCCCCAAGGACGGACCCCCCCCCCCCCCTCTCTCTCTCTGGGATGGGGGAATTAGGGGGACTGCATCGCTTTCTCTTTGATCATCATAAGGCTTTTTGCGATAAGTGGAGTGTCTACTTCTATGCCCCGTGGAGACCCGTCCGCGTGTCTCTGGACATGGTGCCTCTCATCTCTCTCTAGCGTCTGCTTTGGCCTGCACGTTATTGTATTCACATCAAACCACTGCGCTTTCTACCATCTCAGACCTTTTGTACTAACACACTTTTAGTCCTTCTTTTGGTTAATTTGCTCACTGATAAACTCTGGCCTCATCCACAGCAGATATATGAGCTGTGTTTGAAACTGTCCACTCATTTAGTTTTTCACTGATTACCACATAGATGGTTCTTAAACACACACTACATCAAACTGAAAGGCTGAATTAACACAGCCTTTATCTTAAAGTGTTCTAGTTGAAAGAGCAGGATCCTCTGTCGTAAGACTTTTTTGATATCACTTTACATAGACACCAAAGGATGACGTTCACCTGACACCTGCATAAGCCCTATTCGATGACTGACAAGAACCTACACAAACATTTCTAACACTAATAAGACTCACTGTGACACTTGTGAGGTGTCATAACACATGTTGTTTTGACTGACGTCAAGTTGTCATTATGACTTTGTCAAACAAAGCTTGAAAGAAAGATTTTTCTTGGACCTTTGACAATAGCGTAGCAGATTAGGACATGAGTTTGTAAATAACTTCTAGTATGCTTATGTAAGCTTACATAAAAAACAAGGTATGCTCTGTACAGGGTTGGAAAAGCACATGTGAAAATGTGCTGGTTCATAATAAAAGCTTTAACACAGATAATGATATTTTCTCAGGCTCGTTCAGTAATTTCAGGTAATTATGGCAATACCGTGGCATTGTGATGTCAGGGTCCTGTCAAGGCATTGTGAAGTCAGGGTCCTGTCAAGGCATTGTGATGTCAGGGTCCTGTCAAGGCATTGTGAAGTAGGGTCCTGTCATTAGCTTGGGCCTCAGTTTCTTTTTGCTGTTTGCAAGGTCAGGATTTGAGTACTTATGATGATGCCATGAGACTCTGATGAGGTCAGGATAATGCGTGCTCTTGTCATTTAAAGTCAACATTAAAACTTTCACTATAAAAACATGAATAATTTTTTTTATGTCTTACCACAAAGAACCAACTATAAAATATACACCACAGCATGTTTTAAAGTGCAATTTTACAGCTAGCCATACTTGGTAATTCATTTTACATCAGCACAAAATGAAAAGCACTTTATGAAGGTATCATAGCAACCTTTTACCAACAAAACTAACAAAAAACAGTCATTGAACATGTCACTCTGAAACCATAACTGAAACTGTAACAAGCATTACACCTGATATCATTATGAATGTTTCTGAATGTTTATGTAGGTGTTATTGGAAGTACTTAATATTGGGCTTAAATAGATGCCATATAGCCTTAGGAACATCACCCTGTTATCTAATAATTATCTGTTAATAACCTCATTATTCTTTTCAGTGTCAAACATCAATATGATGGCTGCATTGAATTGTTGATGTAATTAATGGATTGGTTCGCCTTAATAACCAACTGTCTGTCTTTTGGATACACAGTCCCAGTCCATTGCGAACCTCTGACTTGTGCATTCGAGTGTGTGTTGCCCATGTAGCCCTGAAGCCTTCCTGTGCTGTTGCTGGCCCGAAGCCGTCCGCAGTAGTCCTGACCCCCGGTGAACACCTTCTCTCAGCCCGTGTCGTGACAGTCAAGCGAGATATTGTCAGGCTGCCAGCCCCCAGAACCACCATCTCCAGGATCTCCAGGACAATGGTTATTGATGGTTGACCTCTTGCCACCTCAGCACTGTCTATCAGGACCCCTAGAGCCCCCTAGTGAGCTAAAAGTGGCATGCACACCTATAAATATGTCTGTTTCTAAATATTGAATGTGACAGTAAAGTGGCAAACATTTATATTCCAGTATCTTTACTATAGGCTAAATGTATGGTGATTATGTTTGTAGGGGGAATGGTATGGATTATATACCATCCCAATGATTGAGTATGATTGAATTAGTTATGAGGGCTGAAAAGTTCAAGCAGTTGGAATTTCCCTGGTCCACCTTAAGAGCCGTCCTCTGTGCAGTTGCTCGCATGGCTCTGTAGATGGCAGTAGGAGACCACCAAGAACTTATTTTTCAACTGTTTTGATTTAAGGTGGTCTACAGGAGTTGCTGAGATGATGGGCACAGTAACTCCTAGGGATAACTGGTAAGATATAACCAGTAGGAGAAAGATGCATAAGCTGGGATCTGGTTTAACTAAAAGCATGACAGTGTGACACAGACTGAATAAGAGTCACTTTCTTTATTAAAAGTACTAATGACCTTATTTTACCAGTTCTTTACTAAAATATGAAGCAGAGCCCATCTGGACTAAAAGGTGCTGGCGCTCTTAGTACAGGGGAGACAGTGTGTGTGTGTGTGAGTGTGTGTGTGTGTGTGTGTGTGCTTCAACCCTAGACACAGCTCTTGATGATATAATTATACAGATTACAGGTGATATAGACTATTAGCTGCTCTCTCTGCCTGTGCTACCCATAGTCTGCTGACTGGCCTGGTGTTCTACACACACACACACAAGCACACACACACACACACACACACACACACACACACATGCACACACACACTCACACACATGCACGCACGTTCTCTGCGGCTGCATGAAATAACAGCATACCTCAGGCGAACTCCTAACGTGCTAAATAAATGGCAGAGGTTAAAATGGCCTCAGTGCCTGCCAGGGACGCACACGCATGCACACACACACACATGCCCCAGGTGAAGGTAGGAATAAGTGCGAGGAACTTCTTGATTGTTACCATAACAAGGTTGCATAAGCTTGAACACCTTTGCCAAAAGACGAGGAGCACAAAGTCCTCTCCTCCAGACGGCCTCGGGACCCCGTACTCCCGCTGTGCCGTCCGTCCTGGACACGTGAGCGTCTGCGTCAGCGCCGTCTGGTCGGAACGCCATCCCCTCTCTCTTCGTGTTCGCAGTCTCGTTTGAGAACGTGTACAGGTCCGTGTGGGTATATGTGACTTCTGATCCCGACCTCCACGAGAGGTCACGCCCGTAGAGACCATGCTGTGTGTCTGGAGCCACGTAACCAGGTACTGCCCTGTGAAGCCCGTGGTGGGTAACACAGCAACAGTAACCAGGGGGAACAGTCCCCCTCCCTTGTTAGGCTTGGGCTACCGTGACCCCTGACTCATGGGTTTGCTCTCTCTACATCTCTCTCTCACACACACACACACACACACACACATGCACAAACACCCGCACACACGCACACACACTCTTCACAGAGTTCCTAATGCTTTAAAAACCCTCTTCTTAATCTCTTCTGAAAGTGGCATGTGTGTATAATCTACAGCTTTATAATTTACATATTCTTCAAGCATAATAGTAAAATAATAGTACAATATATTTTAACAAGTAAGACTGTTCATGTTTAGGTAGTCCATCTCAGTGCTCAGTAGCCCACCACAACTTGTATGTCATTGCAGTTACACATTAATGAATGCTTCCAACATGCAGGTATTGTGAGTTCAAAGTGATTCTGTGTGTTTCGTTCCCGTCGAGCACACAAGCAGCTCTCTCTTTCCCACACAAACCATCGAAGACAAATCCAGCATGTTTTGGCAGAGGCTAGGTTTGGCGGCCCAAAAATAGCTCTATAGACTGCGTAAGGTCAAGATCACAGGTGTCCAAGGCCTGAGGCTTTTGCCCTGTAGTGTGATGCCATCACTTATACTGGTGCTGAAGCTCTTCACCTCCAGATCGACACTGTCCTCGGTTACCCGGCCCAAGTGCCCAGAAACCGAGCCAGAGAAGGAGGACCCAGGAGCAGGAGAGCAAACATGCCGTTGTCCACGTGGTTTAGAGTACGGGGCAAACGTGACCTCACCCTCTCAGGTGACTTATGGAAGGGGTGATGTTAATGAATAACGAGTTAAGCCAACCTGGTAATCCAGGCATTGCTTGATCAGAAGAAACAGTCTTCAGCGCTAGCACGGAGCCCAGGGTGGGCCATATGTGAACCTCTCAAACTTTGTTTCTCCTGGAATCCCTAATCCCCGATCCCTAGCACCTAATCCCTAATTTCTGTGAACCTCAAATCACGTGGATCTTAAATAACCTGCTGCGCTTCTTCTTTCATGTTTGTAATCCGGCTTGTCGGCCCGCACACGTCAGCGGTGCTGTGCGTCCGTAGCGTCTGACGCCTGTTCCTGAGGGCGGAGGCGGGACAGACGCCTGACAGTCGCAGACGACCATTTGACTGTAGAGTAAACAAGATCAGATACGATACGTGCACACGGCCCCCCCCGGGCGCCCACCTAGCATGCTGTTTCCTTCCCTTGCGAAATGCACGGCTTCCCCCTGAGGTTTTCCGACTGCTGACTCCTGGACCAAGCCGAGATGCAAACAGAAAGACATAAAGTGTCCCGCAGGCAAAAAAATAGCACTGTACAAAAATGTAGGAGAAGAACTTAAGATAATTAAGATACAGCAAAAAATTGAGCGCCCAGTGTCAGAAATGACAGTTGCTGTTGGCGGATCCAAAATATGCAAATGTAAAGGATGTGGTCACGCGTTCTTAGTGCTCCTTCCTGTTTAGCACAATGAAATCGCACTGATATCAGCTCAGCTGTTTAGGAAGTACAGCCAGGAGCTGATCGAGTCAGGTCATCTTTTTTTAGCACGGGACACCGGACAGCTTCTGACAGCCTCTTCCTTTAACTCGGGTCATGTTTCCTGTTACGTCACTTCCTGTGCTTGGGTGGCTGATGGAGTCCCACGTGCACAAACCATACGCAATCATATGCACTGGGCATTTAAATATGAGGAAAAATGATCTGAGATGATGGGTTGGGCCGTGCACCGCTTAAAAGAGTCGCACTCATATTCACATTGCACGTAAGTGTCACCTTATCAGTCCCTCATGAGTCCCATCAGAGAAGCACGGGCCTCTTCAGTTCTGTAGTCCACGGGCACCGGAGGTTTCGTTCTAAACCCCCTCCCCCACCCCGTGACCCTAAGCCGGCTCCGCCCGCCACCCGTGCTCTTCCAACCACCTACTGTGGCGCTAACCTTCTGCTAACTCTGAGCAGGACAAAGAGACTTTGTCTCCCCCCCTCCCTTATTACCACGGTACGGCAGCATCTATGCACTCAAGCGGCAGGGAAGACGGCGACAGAAAGGACGTGTTTGGGTTTAATACTCCATTGTGTTCCGCCACTCGCCCCGCAACTGGCGGGCGGGCCCGTAATGTCACCCTGCCTGAGCCCTGATGACACGCTGTCAGTCAGCGGCGATGAGAACGGTTAGATGTCCAAACACGCTGTCACGCGCACACACACACACACACACACACACACACACTGACGCCAAAGAGATCTGTGTGGTCCATGCTAAGGCAGGAACGTGCGTACTCACACACATGCCTTACACCCCGCCCCCACCCCCACACCCACCCAAAACAGATACATCACCTTCAAGGACTTAATGAGAGTGTTGTCATTTCAGTGTGAAACGTGCTAAACATTTGTGAGCTTGTGAGGATAAAGACAGAAAGACAGAAAGACAGACAGACGTTCTTCATATTTTTTATTAGGAACACAATGTTACAAGTGTTCTCAAGTGCTTCTGAACCGCATGTCCTACCCCCCCCCCCCCCACACACACACACACACACACATTCCCCAGGCCTCACACACACAAAGGAAGACACTTTATTTGATGGAACCACTGAAAACACCAAGACTGGTAGAGATAAAGCACTGGTATTTACTGGTGCTGGCAATTACCAGTAGATAGCACAGTGCTGCATTCATAACCACAGGAAGAGGTGATGATGATGGTCTGGCATCTTTCCATCTGCATGTCATTTAATCCCCACATTTTTGAGGTATTGTAATTATAGGCACAGTAACATACTTCTGCCTTGAAGCTGTCGACATTAGCTTGATGTCTGTTTATCTCTCAGCTCAAAGCAGGTCTTCTCTGGTCTGCCCACACACCCTGTGTGCTTTCACGCATCAGCAGTGCTATGATGGAATCCTCAAACCTTGTCTTACAGTCCCAAACTAGCAAACTAGCAAAACATTTGTATGACAAACAGTAGTTGTTAAGATTGTTGTATACTGTACATATAGCATACTAAAGAAGTACATTATATGTAGTATATGCAGTGTACAGACTCTTCTGCAAATAATACTAAATATATGAATTGGTCAAATGTGGGTAAGATATTTTGAGAACTGATTGATTTTGTGACTTGGATGGATGCAACAACACTAGTATTTTAACTTAGTCCTGAGTTAGTTCACATCACTGCAAATCAGCAGTAAAACAAAACAGTTGTACCTCTTCTAATCACATTTTAGAACCACACAAGGAAGCTTCCCTTAACTGATTAGCTTCGTATATTAGCTGTGTACAACACATGTCCCTTCAAAACTTCTTCCAACAGCTAACGGCATGTTAACCCCATACAACTGGTGTTCCTGTGTTTAGGTGATCCCATTTAGTCCTCTAGCCCTGTGTGCCGGCATAAGGAACTTTAGCAAAGTGCAGATTTCCATTCAAAGTCGCCATTGACGTCAGAGAGAGATCTCCGTGAAATTGAAATTAACATGCACAAGCTTGGGGCATCGAGGGGGCTCAGAAGGAAGTGGAGGGTTTCCTTTCAAGACTGACATGAAAGGCGGAGCTGGGGGAAGGGTTCGAATGTCCTTAATCAGTCAAGGTCTGGAGACTCTCCTTCTCTCCCGGAGCGAGTGGCAGCGAGTGTCAGCTCTCCTGTCTTGAATTTAAGGGCTTGCCCAACGGCTTCCTCGCCGGAATCACCGTGGCCGTTCTTCCGTGGTCTCACGGGTCATAGCTCCTGGTCAGCACGGCTTCCCATATTCCTGAGTGGCTTTTCCCCCCAGTGAAGGTGGTCCATTGTGTTCCCCAGAGGCAGTTTAGAAAGCCTGAACACAACCGGCCCTTTCTACAGACATCCCGGCCTTATCTCGGGATCCATCTGGGATGGAGCTGCTCCTCGCCACCAGCCTCCCACCACATAACTTTGCCCTAGTTGTGCCTCTTGGGTGTGCGTTTGCAGCTTGGGGAATAGGGCCCCATTTGCGCGGCCACTCCTACACCTTCCATTCCATCACATCTTCCCTTCCTCCACATCTGCCTGCTCAGCTTATCGCTGACTGATATTACATCATGGCACTAATCTGTACATCAACCCCCGGCTGGTCCACCTGCTATTAAGATCTGTTATCGGCCTGTCGACGTGCTCCTGTGCACTCCGGGGGAACTGGAGATTGACAGGACCTAACGCGGTCACCCATCACAGCTCTAATGCGAGCCCCCCCTTGTCCACAGGAGCATGGTAAATGGGAATGTTAGGAGCAAAGCGTAGGGGGGGGGGGGTTGGGGTGAAGGAGGGACCGATCCATCACCTTCAAATGCACCTGCGAGGAAGCACGCGTGCTGTAACGGCCCCCGGGGCCAGGACGCGCATCTACACGTCTGTGCAGGAGACACTGAGCTTAGCCCCCACCCCCCCCCCCCCCCCCCGAGCGCCGCTGTCATGGGAGGGAGGCTGGGATCGGAGGAGAGGTCATTGTGCAACGGCCGCCTGCGGCACCTCGGGGCTTGACATCATCCTCCGCTGCACTGAGCTTTCGGCACGGACGCTTCTCGGCTCCAATGGCGGGGTCCCGCGCGGGACAGGTGTCCGCTTGGCACGTCGGCATGCGAACAACTGTTTTCGCTGACCCCAGGCGGATTATATTGCAGAACACTTATTAGAGCAAATCGGACACGTGCAGTTACCTTCTGTCGTAAAAACAGCAGCGTGAGTGTTGACTCAACAGGCATGCGAGGCCCTCCAAGGCCCTGACACGCACACACGTGTCGGCATGATTTGCTATCCTCAGTAAAACTTTGTGTGATTCCCAGTTTAAGGTGAATAAGATCTGGGATGCTTTCCCATGAGCAAGTGTCTGCTGAACAGACGGTGATTTACGCGTTCTAGCCTCACGAGCTTCCAGCCGCCGTGATGGTCTGCGGTTTCCGCGGTTGAACCCCAACAAACCTGCTGCCGCCGTTCCTTGTCTGTGCCTGACAAAGGAGGAGAGGGGGATCATCACTTAGGAAGGATAGAAGAAGGCCAGCTCCAACCGCTTTAAAGCACGGAGCTAATAAATGTTTCTCCAACAGCACCTCAAGGCTTAGCCGCACGCAGGCGGAGGTTAGCGCTTGGCGCTCGCAGGTAAAAATTCCATTTTAATTAGAACGTTGTGATCTCAGGAAGGCAGGCTTCAGAACAATACCGCATTGTCATCTTCTCCTGGGGAGACGTCTCAGGACAGGCGCTCAAAGGCGAGGGAGGAAGCGTGTTGTGTGTGATTTAATACGCAAACGATCCCCCCGACGAGCACAATAGCGGGTTTATCCTCACAGATGGAACGAGTACATTTTTCGGAGGGAAGATCGCTTCAGGCTAGAGGAGAGAGGTGCTACGCATCCCACCGTCTGCTATGACAGCAGGCATTCAGCACACGTCACCGAGAGGTGCCGCGTTTTTTCCGCGCTATGGAGCGCGGTTTGTTTTTGTTTACTTAGAGTCTCTTGGGTTACACTGATGGAGAGCAAAATCCTGAGGTGAAAATACGAAACTATACGACTATAATGTAACATTAGGAGCCCGACTCTTTCTTGCAAGAAAGATTCCTGACGAAACTGATAGGAATCAAGACTTATTGTTATTGTCGACGAGTGAATGCCAGCTAAAATCCTCTGGGCTTCTGAAAGCTGTCCGTCCACAGCTGTAGACACAACCGTATATGCTTTACATTCATCTTTATGAACATTGCACCCTCCTTCTGATAACCCCCCCATTCTAAGTCTTCTGCTATTTGTGGTGTCCAATTGTATGCATGTCATACACATATGTGGGTGGGTTATTCTCACGTCCCTGTCTGACTGGTTCTCTCCACAAGTGCTGCCTGCAGACATCTGGAGGTCATTTGGTTCAGGCCCAATTCTTCACAGGTTCGAGCCGCTTCAAACGCCCATGTAAACGTAAACAAGTACAATTACCAAGATACTGCACTGAGAAACACGGGGGCTTTCTGTGTGGTTACTATTCTGAGCAATTCCAGTCTCATTCGTATGTCTAAAAACACATGTCCAGATGCGCAAGCTGAAGTTAGAATTGATAGTGTCTAGAAAGGCCATTTGTGTGTAACGCAAGTCTGTAAACAACATATTTGCACCAGAGGAGTCCTGACCTGTGTCCAGACTACAGGGCGCCCTGTGCCAAGACATGGACCAGTCCTGTGTAATTGTCTCCCATCACCTCGTGTATGTGTTTGGGCCTGCTTCACGCAGTGGTTCCTACCGCGTTCAGGGATCCAGTGGCGTTCTCAGTGAAACAGCAAACGTGCGGGCCAAAGGCGGGGGTGGGTTAACCAAAAAATAAATAAATACAAAACCAACTGCAGGCGTCATAACAAGTTTCTTTGTCAAAACAGTTGCTTTTATAACTGCTCCGGCTTGCGTAACGTGAAGCAGCGTGGAGGTAGGCCCTGCGCAAATGACCTAAGAGGGCAACCATGTGCGTGTGTTGCCTTATTTATTATGCCATTTGTTCCTCATTGAGAACACGATAATCTTGCTGATAGACTGGCTTTGGGGTCCAGCTGTGTGTGTGTATGTGTGTGTATGTGTGTATGTGTGTGTGTGTGTGTGTGTTTTGGGTAGGTGTATGGGTGGGCGAGGGACGTGTTTTTGTGTCACGTGTCACGTTGTCCCAGACCTGCACTGGATCCAGCCTCAAATCAAGGAAATCCAGAACAGGAGCAGTCAGAGCGGGGTCCCAGTGGTCCCAGTGGTCCCAGTGGGAGTCCAATGAGAGCTTATGGGATGAACACAATGCCCATCTGAGACCTGTCTGATACCCATCTGAGGGCCGTCTGAGGGCCATTTGAGGCCCGTCTGAGACCCATCTGACGCCCATCTGAGACCCATCTGAGACCCGTCTGAGGCCCGTCTGAGACCCGTTTGATGTCCGTCTGATGTCCGTCTGAGACCCATCTGAGGCCCGTCTGAGACCCATCTGTCTGAGACCCATCTGAGGCCCGTCTGATGTCCGTCTGAGACCCATCTGAGGCCCGTCTGAGACCCATCTGAGGTCCGTCTGAGACCCGTCTGATGTCCGTCTGAGACCCATCTGAGGCCTGTCTGAGACCCATCTGAGGCCCGTCTGAGACCCATCTGAGGTCCATCTCAGGCCTGTCTGCTGTGCCAAAGAAAAGGCCCAGCTGAATGGGAGTATCTTTTGTACAGCCGTGCGAAATAACCAGAAACTTGAAAGGGGGGAAGATAGTGAGATGGGAGAGAGGGAGAGACAGAGAAAACGATATGCACTGTTTGTTAAAGCAGAACTTCCCCAAGTGTCTTTATCAGATTTCACATACGTTATGTAATGTTAATAATAAACCTCTGACTGTCAGTGCTCAGCCAGGTTATATAACCTTAAAGAGGCTCCCTTCAAACTTTTATGTTGTTGTTGTTAGACTGACTGTTAAAGGCTGATAAGAGTGATGTTTCCATACACGCCTTTCTGTTTGGTAGGCATGTGCTTTATATTTGACCTGAGATGTTTAATTAATAAAACATCTCCTTTCTGGGGGCAGTGCGAGCCTGTGTGCGTGTGTGGGTGCGTGTGTGTGTGTGCGTGAGCCAAAGATGGCCAGATGTGTAATACGCTTTCCACTGTCAGGCACTAGAGGGACACACACACACACACACACACACACACACACACACACACACACATTTATATGAAAGGGACGAAAGCAAGCCCTTGTTGCAGCTTCACCCCGCTGAACCTTTGTGCTGGGTTAGGCCCGGTCCACGAAACCTCCTGGACTGAACCTCTCGAACTCATAAGACTCAAAGATGAAGGCGGCCGCTGGGTGGAGTGAAGAGAAAAGCACAACTCCAGAATGGAATACTATGTTCAGTCACCATAATCACGGACATTTCTATATTCATATTTGTATCTATGAGCACACTAAAAACGTCCTCAGATCACCTGAACGGTCGTATTGTCTTGAGGGTATTTTTATGGCCATACTTACTTTCTGATAAATCTGATGTAGAACTCTGTCTGTCTCTCTCTTTTTCTCTCTCTCCCTTTCTCTCTCTCTCTCCCTTTCTCTATTTCCCTTTCTCTCTCTCTCTCATCCTCACACTGCTCTTACCCTTCTCCTGAAAAACATACTTTGTCAAACGGAGACGAGCCAAACCTCCATCGTCAGATCACTCCCTCTACACCAGACTGAGTGCATTCTTTGTCACACAGATAAGCTCAGGATATTTCCTATGGCTGAAGACACAATGCTTTTCGAAGAAGTCCATGACCCTGTGCGTAACACTTCGTACCATAACAGGAAGTAATCCCAGTTATTAATGACCAATAGGTTTAGCCCGCTATGATAATTACCATAACCTGCAAGCTGGAACGTTACTATACACGTAATATAATCAATTCTACTTCATTCTTCTAATTCATTTGTGCTTTTTTATGCTGGCAAGCAGAATTTATGCATTATATAAAAAGACAATTTGCTAATATATTGAATGGCCGCATGATTACTTAGTAGGCCTATAGAAATTGTAATAAGTCAACAGTAGCTGCATGGGAATGTGTAGAGAAGTATGGAAATATCTGAAGACACATTAGGTTTGCGTTGACTGATTTTCTTTCACTCCTATGAGTCTCACCCACGCCTCTCCACCCCTCAAACACCGTCTGTGTTTCGCTAGTAAGTCAACCCCATGGAAGGCAGCGTATTACGCCAAAATCTTAACATAAACACAGTGAAAGCGCACTGAGCTCCAGGTTTAAATACATTTGCAGCGTAGACCACGGCTAGACTTGGCATTGCAGTATATTGTGAGTGGTGATGTATTGGGGTAGTATGCATGGGCTCCCGTCAGGTTTTAAAACATTGGGAGTCATCACTGCACACAAACGCTGAGAATGCACTGTTGAAAACCATTATTCACCCTCTGCTGACCCTCCGTTGACTTACACATAGAACTGTTTGAGAAAAAAAATGTTTTCATTCAAATTTGGCTGGTAGGTGTGCATTTATTCACCTGAAGGAAACTGTCAATCAGGTTCACATTTTTCTACTGACTGGGGCACAGGGGTGGGGCTCGTATATGTATAAAGGTGTTATACCAAAATCTGTGACCACAGAAACCAGTGTTGCACATTTTCTGCACGTGTGTTGTTGAGAAATAAGGTACAGTGTTGACATATATTCTGACAACTGCACATAGATATTCAATAATTTATTATAGTTTAGAAGGATGATAATGTAAGCCTATTCCAAAAGATTAGGCCAGATGTCTGTCGTAGGGATGTATGTGTTTCACACAGATACAACAATGCTATTTTTTGATTGTCTGTTGAACAACTGCATTTCTCAATTTATTGACTGGTGGGTCGCTTCAGGTTTCTTCAGAACCACCTAATGTCTGCTTTTCATTCACAGTTAAATAAAATTTGCTGGGCACCTTGAGAGATGCAGCATAATTACAAATCTTTATATTGGTGTTTGAATACAGCCAGTGAAGTGTCTCCTCTGGACATTCTTATTAGGCAGACTTATAATAAAGAAAATGTGACAATCTTATTATTACCTTGTAATTGACTTATTATTGCATTGTTAAGCTAACCCTAACCAAATAAGGTCAGATAATTGTACGGGAACCCCCTTCAACTAATAGGCCAGTGGGGCAGTATATCTAGGTGATGATATTATATGACAAACAAGGCCCCAGATTAATTAAGGTGTATTGAAGTGGGTTTGACAGGGCACCATCTGTCATATCAGTCTGAAACTGACCCATTGTTTTGGTTTAGATAATATGTCCACTATATAGGTAAACATATACTGAGCTTAATGTATGTCATTTTTGAGTCAAGGTGAAAAAAATATCCCAACGCTTTATAATTGAAAATCTTATTAGGTTTGAACAGGTGACTCTGGAACCAAGAGTACCGAACCTTAAAATTGTTTCAACTTTTTTCTATTCCCAGAGCTAAATTATAAACATTGTATTAAATGGGAATATGCCATTAAAGGTTTAATTAATCAGTTTATAAATATATTCTAGACTGGTGTGTTCATTCAGTTGGGTTTTGGGTGAAACTTTACAGGTAGGACAAAAACCAGATAAGCTGGTGAGTGTTCAGGGTGGGTGAGAGTTGAGTTTGGTGAGTGTTCAGGGTGGGTGAGAGTTGAGTTGGGTGAGTGTTCAGGGTGGGTGAGAGTTGAGTTGGGTGAGTGTTCAGGGTGGGTGAGAGTTTAGTTGGGTGAGTGTTCAGAGTGGGTGAGAGTTGAGTTGGGTGAGTGTTCAGGGTGGGTGAGAGTTGAGTTGGGTGAGTGTTCACAGTGGGTGAGAGTTGAGTTGGGTGAGTGTTCACAGTGGGTGAGTGTAACGTGGCTTGCGCCACGGAGCGAGGAGACGGACACAAACGCTGAGAGGAGCGAGATTTATTGCAGGACATTCCATATTCATCGTCACTAAAGCAGTCAGGGGTCATAACGGGGGGGCAGTCCGAATAACATAAATACACGGGCATAACGAAAACAAGGCAAACACGAGCAAGGCAGGGAAACACAGAGAACACGAACCACAGGCGAACGGCAATCCAAATGGAACAAACACCAACATCCAAACATCCAAACATCCAAAACAACCGACAAGGGACAAGGGACACTCTGGGATTATATATACACAGAACACCAAACAAGGATCAGGTGCAAACAATGACGACAGGGGCGTGGTAACAACGAGGAATCAGAGACAACGAGCTGGGCGGGATAAACAGGCAGGGAATAACAAAACCACGAGGAACAGAGACGTTGGAGTGACAGCGGGGAGAGGGGGCATAGCCATACGTGACAGTGAGAGTTGAGTTGGGTGAGTGTTCAGTGTGCGTGTGAGTTGAGTTGAGTGAGTTGGGTGAGTGTTCACAGTGGATGAGAGTTGAGTTGGGTGAGTGTTCAGTGTGCGTGAGAGTTGAGTTGAGTTGGGTGAGTGTTCAGGGTGGGGGAGAGTTGAGTTGGGTGAGTGTTCAGAGTGGGTGAGAGTTGAGTTTGGTGAATGTTCAGGGTGGGTGAGAGTTGAGTTGGGTGAGTGTTCAGAGTGGGTGAGAGTTTAGTTGGGTGAGTGTTCAGAGTGGGTGAGAGTTTAGTTGGGTGAGTGTTCAGGGTGGGTGAGAGTTGAGTTGGGTGAGTGTTCAGAGTGGGTGAGAGTTGAGTTGGGTGAGTGTTCAGAGTGGGTGAGAGTTTAGTTGGGTGAGTGTTCAGGGTGGGTGAGAGTTTAGTTGGGTGAGTGTTCAGAGTGGGTGAGAGTTGAGTTGGGTGAGTGTTCAGAGTGGGTGAGAGTTTAGTTGGGTGAGTGTTCAGGGTGGGTGAGAGTTTAGTTGGGTGAGTGTTCAGGGTGGGTGAGAGTTTAGTTGGGTGAGTGTTCAGAGTGGGTGAGAGTTGAGTTGGGTGAGTGTTCAGAGTGGGTGAGAGTTGAGTTTGGTGAATGTTCAGGGTGGGTGAGAGTTGAGTTGGGTGAGTGTCCAGAGTGGGTGAGAGTTGAGTTGGGTGAGTGTTCAGGGTGGGTGAGAGTTGAGTTGGGTGAGTGTCCAGAGTGGGTGAGAGTTGAGTTGGGTGAGTGTCCAGAGTGGGTGAGAGTTGAGTTGGGTGAGTGTTCAGGGTGGGTGAGAGTTTAGTTGGGTGAGTGTTCAGAGTGGGTGAGAGTTTAGTTGGGTGAGTGTTCAGGGTGGGTGAGAGTTGAGTTGGGTGAGTGTCCAGAGTGGGTGAGAGTTGAGTTGGGTGAGTGTCCAGAGTGGGTGAGAGTTGAGTTGGGTGAGTGTTCAGGGTGGGTGAGAGTTTAGTTGGGTGAGTGTTCAGAGTGGGTGAGAGTTGAGTTGGGTGAGTGTTCAGGGTGGGTGAGAGTTGAGTTGGGTGAGTGTTCAGGGTGGGTGAGAGTTTAGTTGGGTGAGTGTTCAGAGTGGGTGAGAGTTTAGTTGGGTGAGTGTTCAGGGTGGGTGAGAGTTGAGTTGGGTGAGTGTCCAGAGTGGGTGAGAGTTGAGTTGGGTGAGTGTCCAGAGTGGGTGAGAGTTGAGTTGGGTGAGTGTTCAGGGTGGGTGAGAGTTTAGTTGGGTGAGTGTTCAGAGTGGGTGAGAGTTTAGTTGGGTGAGTGTTCAGGGTGGGTGAGAGTTGAGTTGGGTGAGTGTTCAGGGTGGGTGAGAGTAGAGTTGGGTGAGTGTTCAGGGTGGGTGAGAGTTGAGTTGGGTGAGTGTTCAGGGTGGGTGAGAGTTGAGTTGGGTGAGTGTTCAGGGTGGGTGAGAGTTGAGTTGGGTGAGTGTTCAGAGTGGGTGAGAGTTGAGTTGGGTGAGTGTTCAGGGTGGGTGAGAGTTGAGTTGGGTGAGTGTTCAGGGTGGGTGAGAGTTGAGTTGGGTGAGTGTTCAGAGTGGGTGAGAGTTGAGTTGGGTGAGTGTTCAGGGTTATTACTTTTGTCATGCTCCAGATGGCCAGATGCAACACTTTCCCTTGAAGAGCCTAAATGTTGAGAACCCTGGAGGAGTCCGGTATGTGGAACGATGCAGGGACTGTGTTTCTGGGAACAGAACATATGCATTGTTCTCATCCTTTCGTCATTGCATAACCTCGCAGGTTTAATGTGGGATTCATTTTCAGGTTATAAAGTTGCCTGTAGCCGCTAAAGTACCAAACTCCACACGATTCTATAACCAGATTCTGGGACCTTTCGTAAAGGGACTAAGTTAAATTAGTTATAGTGTAAATCACTATTCTGAAGTGAACTGAATATTTTACAAATACCAAGTGCCATATGACGTTTTCACTAATTGCAATAATGGTTACATAGGAACATCTGAAAGGTTAATATGCACTGATGCTAAACAGCTTTAGTAACATCATTTAAAATTCCTAAATATGTATTTTTTTCCACTTCAGTGAAATTCATTGTAAAATTCTTGCAGTTCCAGAGCTCTTCAGGAGTCTAGAAGTCGAGGAATCAAGATTGGTCTGAGGCTTTGGCCCTTGGCCACTGCTATGAAGAACATCAAGAAAAACATTCAACCTGTGATGGGCTTTTACATTTTTTTAATGTAGTTCTTTGAATGACGTACATTACAAAAACAGACATAAGAAATATCTGCCTTTTTTAAAGCAGGGTTCAAAAGGGGAACGCAGTATAAAATTTTTCCAGGAACTTTCAAAACCAGGTCATGACATCTGTGGCCCTCCAGTCCTGTCTTTCTTTCAGTGTTGGACCGGTTCCCTGAGGTTTTATGGTGATTCTCTTGGTGCCATAATTGCTTTCTTGGCTCGTACACCCTCTTCTATTCTCCCACATGTGCTGACTCAATTTGGGGTGATTTTCCCCCAGTCGGATACCTACAGTCGGCAGGAGGTTGTTTCATGTCAAGTATTATGACACAAGCATGCCATTACTCTAAAGACCAATTATAACGTCAGCGGTGCTTAGGCTATCAGTGAACAAACGGTGATATTCAGAAGACGGAGATGCCCGACAACATTAGGCTGAAGAACACACGTGCACACACAGTTAGATCTAATGACATGAGCTTGTAGTTTCTATGAGCTGAACGTTTACCAGCGTGGGGCATCGTCCCAGTGCAGCGAGTAACCTTCAAGAGCTTCTAGGGCAGAGTGAGGAGCCCTGCCAGTGGTTTCAGAATGCCACAACTGGAAACCATCATACGGTTGGCAGCTGTCCACCCAGGCAGATGTACACCCTCTATATCTGTAGCTTAAGTAGATTCTTTTCTCTCCCTTTCTTGTCATTCCTTCATATTCCATTGGACTTCGTATAGCCACATTTCATGTGAAATATTTCCCGCAGTGGCCTTGGGTTTCTACTTGCCCGTCTTGTGGTATTTATATTGTGGGCAAGTTCGTGCTGCATTGTTCTTGACCAGCAGAAGTGTTGCACAGGGGCCAAGACTCAATTTATGAAAGCCATAAGACTGATGCACAATACAGAGTCACGGTGTGACGTCGATTGCCCTCCTACCTGTTGGGTTCACAGGGCAGATGACTGTGTGTCACAGTTGCCGGGCCAGCTATGAGTTTCCCCATATACGCTCAGAGGCTGCAACACTTGCTTTGGATTATGGGTACCCATGATTATCTGCAAGTGGGTGATGAAGAAACTGAAGCTCGGGAAGTGAAGTATGCTATTCTGCCACAACTTTTCTTCTTTCCTTCTTATTACCAGACTCGTGCAATTTGAGAAAAGCTTTCAGTCAACCCCCACTGCTCTTTCTCCACAACACAGCAGCTCCTGCATCATCACTGATGTAGACTCACACGGCTGCCCCGCAGTGTTACCAGCACACGCCTGGGCTGATGTCCACTGAGCGTCGATCTGAATCACTGCTGATACTGGGTGGTACGTCACTTCGTAAGTGATTCCAGCATGCCTTATAGCTGATGAGCTGATCGGCTAATGGTCAGTAGCTGATTTAACCATTATAGAATACGTAGCGTGTTTAACCATTCTTATCTAAGGCATTTAAAATGTGATTTTATTACCTTGTTGGCTATCGTGACACTCCAGTCTGGCCATCTGCTCAGCCTTGCTGCACAGGTCAGTCTGGGACACATAGATCCACATGATGTGCTGTAGTAATCAGGGCTACTGCCATCCCAACAGTGGCTAGCCTCAAGTGACTACAGCACCTTTTGAACAGGCTTCAGAAAGAAGTGTCATTTGCTCAGTGACGTCAGCACTCCATCCTTGGTAGCATTAGGGACCTAATTGCTATTAAATCCAGAAGACCTAAAGGTCCTACAAGTGGGAGAACCAGAGTCCCTGTTGGTAGGCATGACTGGAAACGACACCTCAGAATATCATCCACACTATTACCCCAGTGCCTAGAAATGCCTCACGGTGCCCAGCAGTTAATAGTGCTGTATACCCCTGGATGAAGGCACTCCAAGGGTGTTCATATATGATCATGTGACTTGGCCAGTAGAGATCAAAACACGCCCCTGGCTTTACCTATGTTACTAGGTAAAGGAAAACATGAAGCAGAAACAGGACACACCTAGCACAGCTAGCGAAATAACGACCTGTGCTAGCGAAAGTTGTTGAGCATAAAGCGTTGTGAATTGTTCGACAGAAATACCAAATGAATCGTTCGACAGAAAATTCTCATTATGGGCTGCTGTGGGATACTGCTGAATCCATTCGGAGTGTGTTTGATAAGCCAGTGGAAAACTGTGCCTGACGTAAAGTGATATGGCTGCAGTTAATGACGGACATGCTGGGAGGTGGAACTGGGTGGGTTTGTGGGCTCCAGCACAGCGTTCCAGCACTGGTCTCTCCTCGGTCTTCCTGGGAGTGACAAACCTTTTGCTCCTATAAGAAACTCACCGTAAACTCTCTGGGAGTGTCAGAGTAGGAATAGTTTGTTCCATGGACAGGAGAAAGTGTTGATTCGCAAGCAGGAGCAGAAGAAAAATTTGGTTCGGGATCAACTTTATTAAGGATTTTTGAGCTTTTTTTTCATGCTGCAATTTCATTTTATTCAGTGAAATTCAATGTGCTTATTAATAGTCTGGGTGGAGTGTGTCAGATGAACATGAACACAAATATGGACAGTATTCTTGTTCTATGTTTACTATAGGCAAAAAGTTGTTCCATTTGATATCAAATATTGTAACCAGTTTTAATGATTTAAAAAGTGGTTAAGAGTTACACAGACTTGATTAATACAGAAAATGAAAGTGTTTCAGGGTTCCTTGGTCCAAATGTATGCAGTATAATCTGTGAATTTTGATTAAGTTTTAGAAGATATGATCATTAAAGTTATAAGAGAGGGTTATAACCAAGGATGTTTTTGAAGGTCTGTAAAAGGAAGTTCGCCTGTAGCAAAATATCCTTTGATGTCAGTATGTTATGGTGTTAAATGTGCATTGTAGCTAAATGCAGGACTTCTGGAATGACTCTGTTAGCCATTTAGCCTTTGATGGAGCTGATGACCACAGAAGACTCAGGAACACTTTTTAATCTACTGCACGATTATCTGGATCAGAAAGATAAGCAGGATGCTCAGATGGTGGCCCACACAGATCTTACCAGGGTAGAGGCCATTACAAGGACTTCAAAGGGTTCCAAGATGACCATGTCACCACAGCCACTATACATTTAAATAGATAAACGTGCGTGAGTGTTCTCTGTTCTGACTTGGGTCACTGCTGCAAGGTTATTGCTTTATGTCCACATGTGAATCTCACAAATGCAGAAGAACATTAAAGATTGTAACTGAGTAAAGAACATCGCTATGCTGGTCCAAAGGCACTTGAACAAGTGCAGAGACAAGGCTCAGGGGTTCCTCGGAGGTCCCTCAGAAGAGCCTCACCTAACATCCTTTGCACCGTTGTGCGTCCCAGTGCATGCACTATTCTCAGCCTCACACACCCTTATCGCGGAGCTCATCAGAACCCCCTCAGAACTACTTTGTGCTCTGGCAGTGGCCTTGACAGACAGTGTGTAAACATGAGGGCATTTCATGAATCATTGGCATTTCATTGGTGTAAAATGGGCAGCCAGCTCCTACCACCATGCCGCCCAAGAAGGACCACTATCAAAGTGGGACGCGCACTTAGGCCTATATCAAAGCATGGTGATTGCATCTGCAGGATTAGAAAGACCGTTTATTTCCTTATCTCAGACACTGAGTTCAACTCAAGTTGGAGAAAGGGCGTCTTTTTCTGACTGAATAATACACTTGATTGAAGGTTTTGTTCAGAAATGTGCTCCTGCATCTCAGATGGTTGATGAAGGTGGTGGATCCACCAGGTTCCTAACTTAGGTTCTGAAGGAGGATATACACTGATAAAACCAAATGTTTAATTGTAAATATTCATTTCTGTAAGGCTCTATGGATCAGAGTATCCACCAAACGCCACAGAATGTCGATGCTATTTGATAGAGTGATCATGACCAGTTAGCCAGTTGTGTACAGAAGGCTTCTATTTTCTGCTTGGCTGGAAAGGAGGCAAGCACTTGAACTGGGGCCGTCCAATTACAATCACGTTCAAGAGGAACGGGCGGGCCTAAACGTGCTCCAGGGCACAGATAGGATCTTGTGCTCTCCATAAATCAGCCAATCAGGTCTGGTTTATCTTCAGTGGCACCTGTGAAATAAACGCATGAAATCCTGGCCATGGCTTCAGTGAGGATCTCAATAAAGTGCAAAACAGTAGCAGGGGTTTTGCCACATTGTACAAATGTGAAGGGAGACAGAATAAAGGGAAGGGCACTTCGGTCTAGGGGAAAAGGTAAGAGGAGTGGTAAATCACTAACTGCTGTCCTGTCTCTCTCCGAGCCCAGAAGGAGCACATTTAAAATCCATTACAGTTGGTGCAGCCAGACACACATCAGCAGTGGCCATAAATTGTTTTATTGGATGAAGTTTCTGCAAAGATGAGCTCAGCTATACCGATTTCCCGGCAAACGTATTCTGTGCGTATTCTGTGCGGATGTTTTGAAATTGCGCTTCTACGTTATTAGAGAAGGTGACATGACTACATTTACAGGCTAATAAACCTTCAGTTCTACTGTAGATCAAGTTCGATCAGAATTAGTTCAGCTGAATTTTAAAAAGTAGACCGCTTGTCATCAGAAAAATTAACTGCTACATTTCAGGAGCCGTTATTTAAAGTGGTCATGAAGTGTTTACAGCAACTAATTTAGTTGTGGTTGTAAGCAAGGCCAAGTAAATGATGAACCTGTGAGTGAAAGGGTTATGCATTTATTTCACTTCTATCTTTTCTGAACTTCTCTTTCCATCCCTCTCTCTCTCTCTCCCTCCTAACCGCAAACCTCTCTTTTGCTCACCATCTTTCTCACTTGGAGGAATAACTGTTTGTTCAGATATATTGACTTATGCCGCATGTCCTCCTCCTCCCAAATCACACAGCTGTGTTCAGTGCAAACACTCTGGGGGCCTCCTACCTTGTAGCTGTGGCAACCAGGGAGAATTTTGTGGATACTGTTCCACCGCACAACAAACTCATCTCATCCAAGTTACCCCAGCTATGAGCTGAAGGCTCGTTATATTTTAAATGATCTTAAATGCGGCGTCTCCGTGGATTTTTCGTTTTTTTCCCAGAATCAGGCTGGAAGGTACCATGCAGGAAGAGGTGGGGGTGGCCCATGTTTAATGTCCATGTCAGTGTTGCCTAGACACAGAATTCCAGCGATATGGGGAAAAGCCCTGGTTCCCCAACCACTGACCCAGTGGAGAATAACGTGTGGGTGCGTCAGCAGGTTCTGCAGGAGGGCAGGAATGTCACCCCTGATGGCAGGTGCCTCCCACCTGCATGGTCAGCGGTTGCTCCATGGAGAAAAGAATAAATGTTTATCCTTCCTAAACTGCCTCTGGTCCACTGCCAGCGTTGCAGGCTATAGTCTTATAGCGCCGTAAGACCGAGAGGATGACATTCTGGATGAGGGGAAACAAAATAGTGTTACCATGACGCCAGGCAACGCATAAAAACTCTGTTCCTGGCACATGGGAATGAGCGAGTGGGTTGGCCAGCAATCTTCAGCCCCTTCAATAACGCCGAAGGTACCGTGGATGAGTCGGTGAAGAACAAGCGTTGACGCATACGCTCAGATTGCTTAGCGGCGATATTGTTCCCTTCGAACGATTTGAGGTTTTATTTTTTCCGCCATGCACGGAAGAAGAGAAAGCTGTACCATATGCTGCATGGTGAGGTGTCTTCTGAACAGAGCGGCTTCCAGTAACTCTCAACGAAACGCGTTGGCACCTACGTAAGTACTGCCAGCGGAATCGACGTACGAGTTCCGAGCGCAGCACATCCAGGACGACGGGAACTGCGCCGAACAAGTGAGGGACTCACGAGGGGGCGTTTCAACTGCTCACGCACGACGTTTGTGGGGAAACACTGCACACAAAAAAAAACCACGTGCCTTTCAGGGCTCCACCGGCCCCACCTGCCCTGCCCCTCACTCACATCATTTAGGAACATCTGTAGCCAATAAAGTTGCGTAATCTTCCATCTTCTCTCTCAGCCCAGGAGCGTGGCTGCCTGCGTCACTGCTGGGCTCGGGTGAGGCTGTGTGGGGGTGTTACTGGGCTGCAGGCGGGGCCACTGGCTGTAAACACACGTGAGAAGCACTGGTACAGTCCCGCGCGCCATTGCAAATTGTCGAACAAATTGTTCTGTTGTTTTGGTGAATGCGACAGCCTAACGGACGTGACACATCTGGTGTTTGGTAATGTGGGGCGTATCCGGGAGCCGTGCTGGGAGGCACGGAAACATGTAAAGTTTGATGAGAATCGGGAATGTAGATTTTTGAAAACATATTACACAACTAGTTCAACCGCACGTCGTCTCAGACTATATACACAAGCAGGGTAATCACGTGCAAATGTGAGCTTCTTTATGACATTTGCCAGTTTTTTAAATCATGAATGCTCTCAAAATTGCTAATCTCTCATTCCTGCCACTAGCAAAAACTATTCAGAGAGAACAGCAGTGGATTCTTGGATAAGAATTATGACACACAATATGGTTTAAGTAGAATGCAGTCCTATCATATCTGGATCATAACAACTTTGACATACAGTATACTTTTTTTAGATGTTTCATTCAAGCTTGTATTTCATTTTAACGCCCAGAGTTTGCGATCTTGGATTAGGTCTTCGGCAAACGCTGCTTTTTAATTCTCGTCCAGGAGCATCGTCTCCTGCCACATCGTAAATGAAGTGATCAGGGAGAAGCCATAACCGTCGCCGTGTCTACCAGCATAACCGTTGCCGTGTCTACCGGCATATTCCACAGAGTCTCTGTCATTTTTCCTCTTCGTTTTCACCGCCGAATCTCTTGCATTGTTCTCCGGACAAGAGGAGCGTAAAGCTGTGTTTCCATGGAGCCCGCTGGAGCAGTAAAAGTCACAAAGCTTCAGGGAACTTACATCCCATAATTTACAATATATAGCAGTCAGTCAGGTTGAATCTACATCAGTGAAGTGCCACTCAACTTTTTCCCCCATCAAGACTGTTGAGCTTATCTAGTAAAATTTTGTTGTCTAAGGTGTCAAATGCTCTAACAGAAGACAGAAGTCCAGGAACACTGCTTGTTAAATTGTGAAGTGACATAATACTGACCTCTGACCTCTGTCTGTGATTTCATGCATGTAGATTCAGGGCAGGTATGACATGCTGATCTTTTTATATGTCTGTAAAATGGAGGTTTGAAATTGGACTGTAATTAGACAAATATCTCATGGATCGATTCTGTGTTTCTTAATTGAAGGTTTGATCATTTGATACCTTGAGAAAGTTTAGGGAAGAGTTCACCACTGTGAACAGGGCTCTTCAGGTATATCTCACTTATTCATTTAGGTTACACACAAAGGTATAGGAGTAATAGAAACGTAAATAATTTTGATGAGGTGATGAGTACTCATAGTCAGTAAATGGTCAGTAATTCAACAATTTAATGTCTGTACATTGTACTGTTTTAGAACAAGGACATTTTGTGCTTGATTCCTTCATTTACAGTCACCACACAAATCACTATGATCAGTGAACACCAATCACTATGATCTGTGACCAAGAAATAAGATATAATAATAACAACATCTAACTGTAATTTCTGAATCACTTTTTCCTGGTTGGAGAGGAAAGTATGTAGACTAATGACACACACACACTGTGTATTTCATATGTAATGAATAATACTTTTAATAAATAGAAGTGTATCACTGGCTTTTTTGTTTAAAAGTCCTTCTTATTGTGTGAAAGACACACACACACACACACACACACACACACACACACACACACACACACACACACACACACACACACATGCAGTCACATGTAAATGCAGGGGCTCGTCAAAGCAGCAGTGACAGTGTTTATGTAGGCGCCTATCCGGATTTGTTGAGCTAACAATCACTGGAGCATTAAACAACTGTGGAAATCACAGTTAGATCTTAAACAGGAAGTTGTGCAGAAAAGCCCCTGGCTGTGAAATACGGCTCTCATGCAATGCAAAAAAACTGAAGCTATTTTACTAAGTGTATAGTGCTAACAGACACCTTTCCAGAATCATCCCACTTAGAATAAGATACCATTTCACAAAAGTCATCTATAATAGACAGAATATGTTACATTATGGTAAATGTATATATATATTTTAATGAAAGATGCACCAATGTGTGTTTACACAATCAGTGGCGCGGTAGTCCAGCATCCAGATTTAAGATGATGTTTTTCAATACTGGGACCGTTCCATAAGGAATATCACATAAGTGTGAATTAACAGCAATTGCAATGCATTATATGATTCTTCATGAGCGATAGTCATTTTATAAGAATATTGGAAAACGTTTGGCGGGAAACATTTTGCTATCTGTCCCCTGTCACTTGGCATGACCGGAGTAGCAGTGAGGATTCCCTGATTTGTGGTTGTGATAGTGGAGGGGAGGGGGTGAGATGTGAGTGAGATAGAAGGGTTTTTTATTCTCCAGAAAACCAATGTACCGGCATTAATACCTGAAGCGCTCGACACGTCAGCGATGTGTTGCAATGGGAGGGAGCACCTTTGTGTTTCACACAGAGGGAAGAAGAAAGGAACACACACAAGACACTGTGTGATTATAAATGTGTGTGTGTGTGTGTGTGTGTGTGTGTGTGTGTGTGTGAGTGTGTGTGTGTGTGTATGTGTCTCAGCGGGTGTGTCCCACCCTGTGGGTGCTCAGCACACCGTGACATCAGTGAGCAAGCAATGTATTATTACCAGAGGGTCACAAGCCTTTGGGTAGCTCTTTCTGAATAGAGATGAATATGTGCACTGATCATGAGGTAACCTTGCTTACATACTAACAGCTTTATTACAGGGACTCATCCATTGGAGAAGCCTGTTCCGCTGTAGTAGTTTGGCTGAACAGGTGTTAAAATAGGTGTGACTTCAACTTCTTTGGTTTAGGTTGGCTGTTGAACAAATTCCAGTGCTCAGGACGGTTTGCTTAGACCCATATTGACGTGATGTTCATCGATCCTTGCAAAGTCAACAAGATCCAGATGAGGCCCGACTTGTTGGGGTATGTGGCGGGTTCCTCACTGAAATGGCATCAGATGGCGAGCTTACCACCCAGCTGCAAAGTGGTATGAACATCAGCTCATGTTTTAGTTTTAGTCTGAAAGGTATAGTCAAACAGCCAGCGGACTTCCCGAATCTAACAGTCCAGTTGCGCAAGTTACTGGCCGACAATACTTGGATCTGCGTATCCGATCTACAAACACGTATTAATCAAGGCCATTTATTTTGAACAAGGCCAGAGCAGATAAGGTTGAATATTTACAAGTGCTCATAGTGACGTCATTACTGTGAAGAAATACATTAGTGTGTTCACAAAAGTGTTTCTACTTCAGTCCTTGTGCAAATAATAGGTGGTGCGGGAAGAAAGAAGACATTTTCTTATTACAAAATCCTCAGAGGGTGTTTAGACTAAACAACCTGCAACACAGCATCAGGACTTGCGGCATAGAGGAAAACTGGAAACACAAAGTCAATGGCTTCTTTACAGGCTGTAGGAATTTGCCTGTGGTTACATTCAGGTTTTCAAGCAAACACTATATTTTCAGTCATTTGCAAAGAGCACGATCAGGAGGCTTAATTTACCAGACCGCATATTTATGAACCCATTCTAGCAAATAAATACCCATCAAAGAGAACATCGAAGAGTCAGGCAGAAGAAAACACGCGCACACACATATACACAATGAATTTTCTGCCAAAGTTGTGCTCTCAGTAAAATTCCACTAAGCTGTAAATTCTGAGGAAAGTGGGTTTTTGGATTGGGGTGCACAGAGAGCTGACGCCAAACGCGTGGAAGTGTCCTACTGGGCTAGAGACAGCAGATGACTGAGGGCAGAGCAGAGACAGGGAGGACATGAGGCAGAGAAGACATGGGAGAAGGAGGACACAAGACAGAGAGGACATGAGACAGGGAGTACACGAGCCATAGAGGACACAAGGCAGAGAAGACATGAGAGAGGACACAAGACATATAGGACACGAGACAGAGAAGACATGAGACGGAGAGGACATCAGACAGGGAGGACACGAGACAGAGAAGACATGCGAGAAAGAAGACGGACATGAGACAGAGAAGACATGAGACAGAGAGGTTGGACATGAGACAGAGAGAACTCGAGATAGAGAGGACATGAGACAGAGAGGACACGAGACATAGAAGACATGAGACAGAGAGGACACGAGACAGAGAGAATGCATGCGTGTGGAAGAGGGTGTCTCATCTCAGAAACACAGACAGCCCACACAAATGAGGTGAAAGAAAGTGGTGTGTGTGTGTGTGTGTGTGTCTGTCTGTCTGTCTGTCTGTCTGTCTGTCTTCTGAATTGGGGTGAAGAGATAATAGATTACTGTGGTTGGAGTAGTTTTGAGTGTAAGCATAGACGTGTTTAGCTACAATAACAAATTCAGCTACAAAAATTGTAAAATAACTAAATCATATATATCATGAGTGTGTGTGTGTGTATGTGTGTGTGTGGGGGGGGGGGGGGGGCTGTCTAGGAGAGACGGGGCTGAAAGCTTCTAAAGCTTCTGCTAGCTAAAGCTTCTGCTAGCAGGCTGTGTCAGCCAGGAGGGACGAAGCCCCTGAGAAGATGAATAATGAGTCCTACATAGACTCCGTCCACTCCACACCACAACTGCGCGGCTCCTCTTCAAAGCGCTAACATGCCCGTGTGGAATGCCGAGGCCCGTCTGAAGTGGCCTCAAGAGTGGGGGCCCCGTTAAAAATGATCACCTCAGGCCTGCGCCTCGCTGTTCATGCCCGCCATTCCTCATCTGTCCACCGGGGGCAGCACGGAGGACAGCGCCCCGTTCAAACATTCCACACCCACCTTCATATACACTCCCCACTGAACTCTCACCATGGGACGCTGAGAAGGTTTTCATATTCGTTTAGGCATAAACTGCAGTTAGGCATAAACACGGATGTGAGCATATGTCAAAATTCATACACGGCATGAGAGGTGGTGAGCCAAAATAAATATTCTGAGCTGCTTATGCTTTTGAAATTAAACAATGAGCTTAAAATCGAGAACACCCACTTTTTCTGGTTTTTGATACACCCAGAAAGTGTTTTTCATTTGGAGTTGAAAAGGTGCTTTGTTTTCATTTCATTTTCAGTTATTCACCACAGTGGTTTGTTGTTACATTTGCTAGAATAGCTTTTTAATAATATACGATTTTGACATATAATTATGTCTTTGTGATTAATTAATTCTGGGTTAATTAATTCCAGTACGTCTATGAGATAAAGATCTAGAATCATCTTGTTACGAACTGTGGGAGCCAGTGTGTAGGTGTTTTACAGTGAGATTTCGTTCTATACATACTGGTTCACTCTTCGTGTGTAGGTACAATATTGGTACAAAAAATATGTTCAGGGAAGCTATTAAAATGTTGCACACTGTTAATTGATCATAGATCAAGGGCTCCATCGTGCCGTATTACATATTTGACCTTGCCCAGTGGTGCATGTCTTTGCAAAAGATTTTGTGCTTTTTGATTGGCAGGTTTGCTGACACATAGGATAGCCTAGCAGTGAAATGGGCGGGGCCAGAATGTGCGCGTTCAGCAGAAGAAGTGCAAAGTTAGGCAAACAGTGGCTTCGTTTCTAGGCAACAACAACAGTAGCCCCACTCTCTCCCCAGGGACCCGGGCAACGTCGCCATGGACACAGTCTCCTTCAACACACACACTCGACAACGACTCCTGTATTGGCTGGAACACGACACACATGTGCCTCTGCACGTCACTCGGGCCGTGAACCTTACGCGCACATAGAGGGGGGTGGGCCGCGAGGACCCGCACCAGTGGCGAGTTCAAAGAGGAGAAGAACCTTCAGCACTTTGTCATGAAAACTGGCAACATGGCTCAAGGTAAACAGAAGAGACCCACGTTCGTTCCCTTCATCTCGCACACATATACACTGGGAAGATTAATGGTCCTCAGATTCCTGTTGGATGTCACGGTCCCCAGTTGAGGGGAGACGGCCTGCTATGAAACTTGTCCATCACTGGTTTTCTGGGAAGGCACTGACTGCAGAAGTGTGATCGGTGTTTAGCACATGTGTGTGTGTGTGTGTGTGTGTGTGTGTGTGTGTGTGTGTGTGTGGGTCTGCTGGCAGGGTTTATTGGTGTCTACATGCCTGTATGCTCACCAAGTGCCGGGTGTGTATAGTTACAGTACATCTGAGAAAGTGTAGGCAGGCACATTTGCTTAGCTTTTATTTATGTTCCTATTGCTTATGTGTAGAGAAGTTTGCATGGTCACAGAGACCAGAATGTGCTCCAACACACATGGACACACACACACACACACACACACACACAAATATACACACGGAGACACATATACAGAGACACACACACACATGGAGACACATATATACAGAGACGCACACACGCGCACACACAGACACATAAACACAGAAACACACACAAACGTACACACTGGCCCTGATTAGCCTGCAGAGAGCATTTCTCTGATTGTCAGGACTGTGTTGGAATCTCCAGGGCGGCTTTCCTGCGCTTGTTCCCAAACAGAGCTGAGCTGTGCCTGCTGCTAAATCATCCCCCTGGTGGTGCTCCACCACTGGGCCTCCCAAACCATGAATCCTGTCCGTGGATGGCGGCTCGAACCAGGTTAATGGCTCCTGCAGTGCGGTATTTATGTCTTCTCTCATATAGGGGTTCAGTGTGTAGACCATGTGCCCATTCTACACTGGCCCACCCCAGGGACAGCGAGGGACTTTGGAGCAGATGGTATGTTATTTATGGGACTCTTCCCTGTGTGTGCAGATGCAGCTTTGAGATAGTGGACGTTGACATCAGTTGGCTACACAACCTTTGACCCCAGAGACTGATACAGACATAAAATGTACTGCCTAGTCCTGCTGCAAAAGCACAGAGATTTGGCCTCAGGTTAAAGGTTATCTTTCTCATCAAACGTCTCTGTATAAAGCCTCAAAACAAGGCTTGAATGTTCAAATTCTGGAAAGTCCACAAGACCTAACAGCCTTGATTTCTTAACCTCTTGATCAGGTTTTGTGATTTTTGGAGAAGTTTGAGGGTTAAGGAGGAACATGTTCAACCTCAAGTCATGACATCATGGTTAACATTCACGTCGTTGCTGTCACTGCTTGACGAGCCAGGCTCCATGCATTCCAAACATCAAAGGCTTTACCAGAACGTCTTCAACTCTGACTCAACTGTGAAGATCACCTAGGACCATCTCCCCAGGGTCACTGCTCCTCTGTCAGCCTGCAAGGGGTCAGGGGTCAGCGGTCAACGTGCAGCTGACGTCACCGAAGACCTGCCGCCAAGCCGCAGCCGTCAACATTTTGGTGGTGTCCATGGTGATGGCAGCCCCGCCTCTTTTGTCTGGCTGTCTTAAGAATCCACGTAACGTAAAGGTACTCCTCTGTGGTGATGTTCTCCACCGCAGTAACAATGGTTTGTTATTATGGCTTGGTCCAATTCATTGCACTTGAATTGCCAAAATTCTCTTGAATCACACACACACTATATATATTTGAACATCTCAATGTATCTCATCTCATTTGATGCCTCACACAATCTCTATGGCAACAATAGAGTAATTTACAAGTAAGTAATTGATGGGGCTAAATTAATTGAATTATTATAAATCAAAACCTATTTTTCCATCTTCATAAACCATTGTTGAACCTTACAATTCTTCACAGGTGAAAGGTCTTGCTGCTTTTAACCACCAGCTATGGTCAGGCGAGTAGGTCAAATGTGAAAACCAATAATCATTTACTTTGTACAGTGTTCAACAAACTGGCACAGTGAACCCAGGCCCCATGAACCCAGGGCCCATGAACCCAGGCCCCATGAACCCAGGCCCCGTTAACCCAGAGCCCATGAACCCAGGCCCCGTGAACCCAGGGCCCATGTACCCAGGCCCCATGAACCCAGGCCCCATGAACCCAGGGCCCATGAACCCAGGGCCCCGTGAACCCAGGCCCCATGAACCCAGGCCCCGTTAACCCAGAGCCCATGAACCCAGGCTCCATGAACCCAGGCCCCATGAACCCAGGCCCCGTTAACCCAGGGCCCATGAACCCAGGCCCCATGAACCCAGGCCCCATGAACCCAGGGCCCATGAACCCAGGCCCCGTTAACCCAGGCCCCATGAACCCAGGCCCCGTGAACCCAGGCCCCGTGAACCCAGGCCCCATGAACCCAGGCCCCATGAACCCAGGCCCCGTGAACCCAGGCCCCATGAACCCAGGGCCCATGAACCCAGGGCCCGTTAACCCAGGGCCCATGAACCCAGGCCCCATGAACCCAGGCCCCATGAACCCAGGGCCCATGAACCCAGGCCCCGTTAACCCAGGCCCCATGAACCCAGGCCCCGTGAACCCAGGCCCCGTGAACCCAGGCCCCATGAATCCAGGCCCCATGAACCCAGGGCCCATGAACCCAGGGCCCATGAACCCAGGCCCCATGAACCCAGGCCCCGTGAACCCAGGCCCCATGAACCCAGGGCCCATGAACCCAGGCCCCATGAACCCAGGCCCCGTGAACCCAGGGCCCATGAACCCAGGGCCCATGAACCCAGGCCCCATGAACCCAGGCCCCGTGAACCCAGGCCCCATGAACCCAGGCCCCGAGAACCCAGGGCCCATGAATCCAGGCCCCATGAACCCAGGCCCCGTGAACCCAGGCCCCATGAACCCAGGCCCCGAGAACCCAGGGCCCATGAATCCAGGCCCCAGGAACCCAGGCCCCGTGAACCCAGGCCCCGTAACGGTGTTTGCCAGACCAAGACAAAGCAACACTACTAGGATTGGACGGTCCAACTGATGCTTGGGTTTGGTGACACGCCCCTTTAAGTTGGTTCTGGCTCCGCCTCTTTAGAAGGGGAGCAAGACTGTCAACGGGGGAAAAGCAGAGAGCTTTTGGCATGGCAACCACAAACCAAAACATCACAGACTGCCCTACCTGTGCTCTTGCTCTAAAAAACACAGCTTTGTTCACAGATACAAAGTCCTGCTTTGTGCAGACTGGATACATGTGCTTTTCGCTGTGTGTGGCTATGGATTATCTTAGTCATTTTCGTTTGCTTTCTCCATGGAATGGAGTAGTCTGTCTATGAGTCCTAAAGCTCACGTCTGCAGTGATTCCTCCTAAAACAGTCAACACCTTTCCAGTCGTGGAGGTTTTGACCTTAGTTGGGTGTGAAGCGTTTCAAGTGAGTAGGTGCTACTCAGTGGAAGGGAGCTGGTGAGGGAGTAGGGTAGGGAGCAGGGTAGGAAGCTGGTTAGGGTGCAGGTGAAGGAAGCTAGTTAGGAGGCAGGGTAGGGAACAGGTGAAGGGAGCTAGTTAGGGCGCAAGGTAGAAACCAGGGTAGGGTGCAGGTGAAGGGAGCTAATTAGGGGGCAAGGTAGAGCACAGGTGAAGGGCGCTAGTTAGGGCGCAATGTAGAAAGCAGGGTAGGGTGCAAGTGAAGGGAGCTAGTAGAGGGCAGGGTAGGGCGCAGGTAAAGGGAACTAGTTAGGGCGCAGTGTAGGGTGCAGGCGAAGGGAGCTAGTTAGGGGGCAGGTGGCGGGAGCTAATTAGGGGGCAGGGTAGGGCGCAGGTGTAGGGAGCTAGTTAGGGGGCAGGGTAGGGCGCAGGTGAAGGAAGCTAGTTAGGGGGTAGGGTGCAGGCGAAGGAAGCAGGAAGCCAGCTTGTGAGAGGTGGAGAAGCAGGAAGAGTGAGGGGCTGATAAAGATCAGAGAGCTGTGATGGAGCGGGCAGGGGAGCAGGTGGAGGTGCAGAGGTGGGTGTGGGTTACAGGAGGGAAGAGAGGAAGGGCTCGATGGACAGGTGGAGGCCCCAGGAGGGGGTCGGAGACATGAAAAGGAAGCGGAGAAGGGGATCGCGCGGCCGTAGGCCTACCTGATCACAGGACGCCCACCGGGAACAATGGCCCCAGTGTGTGACAGAGAAAGGCGGTTCGTTGTGGTTTTAGCCCTGGCATACCTGAGTTAAAACAGATAAGATCCTTACTCCTGTCTCTCTCATTCCATCTCTCTCTCACTCTCACTCTCTCTCTCTCTTTCCCTGTCCTCTCTTCACCCACTTTCCCTCTATCACTCTTTTCCTCCCTTTTCAAGGCCTGGTGGAAGATTAAAGGTGAGTGATGATAGTGAACTAGATGGATAGGGGGCGTGGGTTGGGGGGGCGTAAGCACACAGGAAGCAAAAGCAAAAGAACAAAGCGATAAGAGAGAGGGGGAACAATGGTGCATGTGTTCGTGCGTGTATGTGAGCGTGGGGATGTGTGAGGGCTTGAGCTGAGCAGCTTTTAATACAGGCCATTGTACAGAACGCTCCATATAGATGCAGTCAAAATGGCCAGCACAGTGTGAAGGAGTACGAGTGGAAAAACATCTCAGAGGTTCAACGTCTTACCCACCTGCCATCTCCCGCCACAACGCCAGCCGTTTCAGGTGTGTGTGTGTGTGTGTGTGTGTGTGTGTGTGTGTGTGTGTGTGTGTGTGTGTGTGTGTGTGTGTGTGTGTGTGCGTGTGTGTGCTTTTACATCTGATTCTGGTTCTCATAACATGACACACTGGAGTGTGCACACCATGGAAGCCATGCTGCTTATTATACAACTGATGACTCAGCTCATTCACTGACATGCGAGGCCCTTGAAGAGTCTCAGGAGAGCTGCAGAAATCTCCCTCACGTGTCAACTGCCACCGCTGTGGATGACCATGTGAGTGGGGCACAGTGCTACCAAAGTCAGACCAGAGTTGCCACGGTTCCCCCATTCTCTCTCTCTCCCTCCCTCCCTCCCTCCCCTTTCTCTCTTTCCTTCTCTCTCTCTCTTTCTCTCTCTCACTGAAGTTTTTCCTTTAACCCAGATTCCAGCCTCTCTACCGGATCCCGAGCCAGAACCAGCAGACCTCTCCACGAGTCTCCAAGATCCTGTCAACGTGGGTGCTCAGAGACACACAGGCACGCGCAGGCCGCAATGCTCCACATAAACGGGCTTTATATACGTATATAAAGGCTTTGACACACATATTTTGACACAAGCAAACTCTCGGCAGTGTCAGCTCTCAGTAGAGACGGTTTTAATGCTAGAAGTGTGTTGTTAATGCTCTCAGACAAACTTCTAATACCAGTGAAGTGGCTTCTCAAAAACAGCGCACACGGTGAAGTGAACTCAACTGCATTTTTTTTTTGTGTTATTTGTGTTGAACATTGCCAGCTTATTGTGTTGAAGTAAACTTCACCCAACTGGCGCCTCCAATAACACTGTTGACTGATAATTCATGGTTTATAACAGTAGTAAATATGAATTATGAATGTGTTGTAAACCCTATTTTGAAGTGTCATGGGGTCGGAACGCTGAGCTCAACAAACAAAAAGTATTCCTGTCGGCCCTGAGGCTAACGTGCCCTGCTTTTACCGTTTTTAAATCCTGGTGTGTTCCACCAGAAGGACGGGATGTTTCCATACCCTACCACAGGGGTCGCGACCTTTGGCTGCAGTGCCAGTGGAAAAGCTGCAGTGAGCTGCTGTCGGGTTTAAAGGGGCGTAATTGGAACGCAATTGGAATAAATAATTAGAACACTGAGATCTAAAAATCCAGGGAGGAGTCGGTAAGCATAACGCTCAAGAGTTTTGAATCTCAGCTCACACCGAAACAGGTCAAATGATGGAAGAACAGAGAGGGAAGGCCAGACGCGGGACTGTCTGTCAGACGCAGGACAGTCTACCAGACACAGGACTGTCTACCAGGCGCGGGACTGTCTGTCAGACGCGGGACTGTCTGTCAGACGTGGGACTGTCAGACGCAGGGCTGTCTGTCAGATGCGGGACTGTCTGCCAGACGCAGGACTGTCTACCAGACACAGGACTGTCTACCAGACACAGGACTGTCTGCCAGACGCAGGACTGTCTGCCAGGCGCGGGACTGTCTGCAGGCACCTTCACCATGTCGTCATTAGATGAAAAGGAGCAGTGAGCAGGGTGACCTCATACCTGTAAGTACCGTGTCGTCCTGCTTTTTACGTGACCAGACCTCACTCTCAGGTCCGGAGTCAGTCGTGGGGACCCCGGCAGGCCGTGGCAGGATCCAACCTATCAGGGCCGTCCCCTACCCTGGGGCTCGAGTGCGTAAGTCAGACAGGCCTGGAGATGGCCCAACACCTCTGTCCCCAAGCTGGGCTTGTGAGTGTGAGTTCAAGGCCCGTCAATAAAATGAACGAGGGACAGCACTGCAAATTGCACAGTGGTCTATTCACTGAGTGTCCTGCACAGACAAGTGGATAAATCATTACTGACTATACTAGACCCAATCATGTGTGTATTTGAATAAATCCATTCAAAAATTGAATTGATGAATTCTTTCCTGTTTCTTAAACAATATGGACAGATGCAGAATAGGAATCTGAGAGTGAAATGGGGAGAGAAGCGTTTGCCAGAACCGGGGGTGGAAAAAGAGAACGACTCGAGGAACAGAGAGACAGCAGAGGAGACAGACAGCACAGAAGAGAGACAGACAGCAAAGAGGAGAGCAGTAGTGGGAGAGAAGAGGAGGCCGACCCGATGAGAGGGTTCAGCAAGTTCACGGTTCTCACTGCACCATGTGCATTCTGGGAGAACAATCACGGCATACTGGGGACAATCTAAAACACACACCCTCCCTGCCCACTGGAATGCTCTGGATCTGAAAGCATGCCCATCCATGCTTTTGTGTGTGTGTGTGTGTGTGTGTGTGTGTGTGTGTGTGTGTGTGTGTGTGTGTGTGTGTGTGTGTGTGTGTGTGTGTGTGTGTGTGTGTGTGTGTGTGTGTGTGTGTGTATTGCAAATTGATGCAAATGCACCAAGCATATTTTCCATACACTTTATACAGAAGCTGTAACTTCAGTAACTTCAATATCTATTCTTTTTAATAAAGACAAAATAAAGCTCATGATTCATATCATAATAACCTCAGTAATACAGTATATGGGCTTCACAGAACAAACAGCAAAGCACCGGATACCAGTGGCACTTATGCAAGGAGATGCAAACATATGCTCGATAAATACACACTTATGCACACACCCAGACTCCAAGATACACACACACACATGGTTTACCCATCAGTGGTGCTCCAACTGTGTATCCTGTCCTGGGTGGGTGTGGCTTTGCCGACTCAGGCTGCTTTATACATTAGCCTATTGTCTCAGCCCTACTTCAGAGCTCACCTTCACTCCTGTCTCCCTCATCGCTGCACTAGCGGGGCACCAGACCTAGGGGGCGCTGTGGGAGTCAGGACACAACCGATTCAGCATAAAACGCATAAATAAATCAATGGACACATGTTGCTTCCTGAGTCCGTTACCACACAATCAAGCACCATGACGTTGCAACGATAAATGTTCTTTAACTAATTCTGCACCCAAATTTACTGACACTTAATCCTCTTACATCCATATAGAATAAACAAAGATATTAACTGTTTGGATACAAAACACACACACACACACACACACACACACACACACACACACACACACACACACACACACACACACACAAACTTCATTATGTGTAGCTGCAAATAATAAACACAAGAAGAATTTATAAGAATCGGAGGAACCAGAACATGTGTTTCAGGACAGCGCTGCGATGAGGGAGACATCAGGGCATGTGCCACGACGGAGCACTTCCTCCCCCGGACCGCGGAGGGACCGCAGAACACAGAGAGAAGCATGGTTGCCCTCGCCAGTGACATCGCTTTATCAACACCAATGCGTCAAAGGTGTCAGCGTAATTTGGGGATGGTTTTGAAGGCATGTGCATTTTATGGAATAGAAAGATGTGGGAGGCAAACATTTAGGACCCCAAGCAAAGGTAGAATGTGTGTATGTGTGTGTGTGTGTGTGTGTGTGTGTGTGTGTGTGTGTGTGTGTGTGTGTGTGTGTGTGTGTGTGTGTGTGTGTGTGCGTGTGTGTGTGTGTGTGTGTGTGTGTGTGTAGTAAAAGTATAATGGGATGTCTTTGTAGTGTGTGGTACTAGGCCAGGTCTCGTACTTGGGAGAGGTAAAAATCCAATGGCTTATGAATGTTGAACTTACATTTACAAGGCATGAGTCACAGCAATGATACAAACAAAAAATGAAGCATCTTTTACTATGACTTTAATCTTAGGCCACAGTGACATTTTACATTTATTTACATTGACAGCATTTAGCAGACGCTCTTATCCAGAGTGGCTTACAAAAGTGCTTTGCATCTGATCACATTTTATTCTTATGTTCATCTATTTTTACGGCTACTTACATAATAACTAAATCACATTTATTTTATTTGCTGGGAAATCCATGTTTGCTCTCCAGAGCTTGAGGTCACGTACATAAAGTAATTGCTAATTTAACAATTGCTGATAGCGACCGGTGTAATTAGATGAGTAATTACGCAGTTTCAGAGGTCATCTAACAGGACCTGAAGGAGGCCTGAAGGAGCATAAGATCTCCCTCCCGCTCCAACGCTTGCGGAAGCCTCGTGTGGAAGCCACTCGGCGTTCTCCACATGTAGTCTGCCACCTGGCGTCTGCTCGAGGTCAAGCAGTCAAAACCTGAAGTTAGCGGACAATTCTCACACGTGCCTCCAGGGGGCGGTAGATGCGCAGGAATGACCCGGACGGCTTGAAATTGAACTTCTGCAGTGTGGACTGAAGGTGGCGCTGCAGACCTCCACTAATGTAACGTCTGCTGGGCCTGAAACTGCCAAACAATAGAAACACTGATAAAGTTCTCATACCCAAACTGCCCTATATATAATGTGCGTTTGATTAGAGGTCAGTTTTCATACCGTGACCTCTGGGTTCCAGGCAAACCTTAACTGATCCTCACTGTTCCCTGACCAGTTCTGACTGGTCTTCAGACTCTGGAAAGTTTCCTTTGGGTTTAATCTCCTCCTCACCCCTCACTTCCTGCATCTCAGCATCCTTCCTTATCTGTCTGTTCTGCTTCACCTCAAGGTGCCTCTCCACTTCTGTGTTTTCACCCCAAACTCCTGCTCTTTGGGCACCAGGAACAATGCATTATGGGGGAACCAGGCAGCGTCACATCCAACGACAAAGGTGCTGGCGGGACAGCCTGAAAAAACAACGGTTCACGAATTTTGGAAACTTGAAATCATCATCATGACAACACGGATCATCATATTTTTACGATCATCCCATCAGATTTATTTGAAGCTGATCTCCAAAGTGTCCAGATTTCCACAGTTTTCATCACAGTGATGAAAACTCTATGATGGCTCTAAGAACAACAGCAAAAACCAAACCAAAATAACCCTGAACTGCAGCTCACGTCAGCTATACTAACACTGTAGCTCACGTCAGCTATATTAACACTGTACCTCACGTCAGCTATACTAACACTGTAGCTCACGTCAGCTATACTAACACTGCAGCTCACGTCAGCTATACTAACACTGCAGCTCACGTCAGCTATACTAACACTGTAGCTCACGTCAGCTATATTAACACTGTAGCTCACGTCAGCTATACTAACACTGCAGCTCACGTCAGCTATACTAACAGTGCAGCTCACGTCAGCTATACTAACACTGTACCTCACGTCAGCTATACTAACACTGCAGCTCACGTCAGCTATACTAACACTGTAGCTCACGTCAGCTATACTAACACTGCAGCTCACGTCAGCTATACTAACACTGCAGCTCACGTCAGCTATATTAACACTGTAGCTCACGTCAGCTATACTAACACTGCAGCTCACGTCAGCTATACTAACACTGCAGCTCACGTCAGCTATATTAACACTGTAGCTCACGTCAGCTATACTAACACTGCAGCTCACGTCAGCTATACTAACACTGCAGCTCACGTCAGCTGTACTAACACTGCAGCTCACGTCAGCTATACTAACACTGCAGCTCACGTCAGCTATATTAACACTGTAGCTCACGTCAGCTATACTAACACTGCAGCTCACGTCAGCTATACTAACACTGCAGCTCACGTCAGCTATACTAACACTGTAGCTCACGTCAGCTATACTAACACTGTACCTCACGTCAGCTATACTAACACTGCAGCTCACGTCAGCTATACTAACAGTGCAGCTCACGTCAGCTATACTAACACTGCAGCTCACGTCAGCTATACTAACAGTGCAGCTCACGTCAGCTATACTAACACTGTACCTCACGTCAGCTATACTAACACTGCAGCTCACGTCAGCTATACTAACACTGCAGCTCACGTCAGCTATACTAACACTACTTAACAAATTCCTGGGGTTTGTTTTTGTTTTTCACAAATTGCCGCAAGAGGACGTGCTGATGCTAGCTCCTACCTGAGGCTCACCATCTGCACTGAAGGGACTGTGACTACTTGGCCGGGCAATAAGAACCATAACTATAACTGTAGAACCACCTTTTGTCTACAAATACGGACTTGTGCTAGCGGGCTGCCCAATGGAGGATGGGTTCCCTTTTGAGTCTTGGTCCTCCCGAGGTTTCTTCCTAATCCCCACCATCATAGGGAGTTTTTCCTCGCCACTGTCGCCTCTGGCTTGCTCATTAGGGATCTGGACCCATACGATTGTAAAGCTGCTTTGTGACAACGTGTGTTGTAAAAAAGCGCTATATAAATAAATTTGACTTTGACTTTGACTTTGACAAATGTCTGTTGTATTTTTGCATGCTGAATCTATTTATGTATATTATGAAAAGCCATACGAAGGAACGTGAAGCTCCTCTTTGCTGCTCTGCAGCTGCTGGGACTGATTTTCAAGATCAAATGAAGGCAAACACCAAACCTGTACACCTGTACATTTTAAAGTAGGTTTGAATTTATTAGACAGGTACTAACAGCCCTTATGTAATATACATTAAATTGCATTGATTGTACAGCTGAATTACTCTGTCACTTAAAACGATGTCTAAAAACATATTCAAATGCAGTGCAAAAAGTCAGCTTTTACAATGACTCCCATTATAAAGGAGTTAATACGCAGGAAAATGGTGATGTGTGAAACGCCTTCACCACTTTGCAATAAGACCACTTACAAAAGATCTGGAGTGACCCGTGGAAAGTGAATTCAGTCATTTCATGTGTGAATGTAGACCAAATGATCACTGATGGATAAATGGTAGATTGATGAATTTATAAACTTACAGAGGTAAACTTTTAAACAATTGACTCAGTAAAGAGGAATGTGGCCTTACTTTCTGTCAAATGAAAGTGCCAAGGGAAATACATATGGTGGTACATTTACAACTATCAGTCAGTGTTGTTTTGCCATCTATCTGTATGTAAATGACTGTCCACAGGCCAAGCTGGTAGCGCACGTCTTAAGTAAAAAAGTAAAGAAAATAACAAAGCCTCTAAAAGTACTTTTGCGTGTGTGTGTGTGTGTGTGTGTGTGTGTGTGTGTGTGTGTGTGTGTGTGTGTGTGTGTGTGTGTGTGTGTGTGTGTGTGTGTCAAACATCTCGGTAAACTGCAGCTTCTGGCCGGAGAGATTTTCCATGATAAAGAGTTTGTTTTGTTTTGTTTTTCCCACCAAAGGCTCAGGAATGTGGATGTACTTTGACAATACAGAACACAAATGGTTAGGTATGAGAGGTTTTCCACGTGACGCTAAGACACCGTCTGGATTTTTCTAAGTTCCGCTTCATTTAACCGCAGTGCTGTTTGTCTGGAACGTCTGTGAGGGGTGGGAAGTAGCATCACTTCTATAATTACCGATTTGCACGATTTGTTAAGTGAAAAATAAAAATAAAATAAAGAGAATGCGGAATGCGAAGAGATCGCAGCTGTTAGAGAAATTCCCATGTGAGTGGGTGTTTGCTAATTTGAGTGCACTTCCCTTCCCTCCAGCATACACTCGTGTCAGGGGGCAGGACTGCTGCAGATTAGCAATGCCAGGCTTAACAAATCGCACTTCAGATGCTGTTCTGGTCTTGTGTTGCTTTATGTGTTATCCTTATGTGACTTGAAAGTCACACGAGGACATCTTGGCAGTGCCTCGTGTGAGATATTTCCGATTAAGTCCAATCTGAACCAATTTCTGTGTGGAGAAAAAAAAAGTGCACTCAAATGTCCAACAACATTTCTCAAGTACGACAGCTGTAATGGTTCTAGTATTTAGTGTAGCCAAGCTATTATGGATTGATAGATGTGATCAGCATAGGATATCATTTAGTAACAAGATCTAAACAAGATTTCTTTAGTGAGTGAGGAACTCCACAGAAGTCTTTTCCTGGAACATCAGACTGGAAGAAGACATTAACAATCACTTGGGGTTAACCTTCACTCACTGAGTCTACAGACTCAAAGCAGAGTCTCAAAGAGAGTTCACGGTAAAACCATTTCAAGCAGAGTTTCCTATGACAGCAGGTTTCCTGGGGAAAATGTTGGCCTAACGTGGTAGACAACGGAGACTCTTCCTCGGTGGGCCGCCAAATGTAAGGAGGCCCGGCCCACGAGAACAAATCCTCGGATGATAGGTCAGCCTGAGCTAGATCACATATGGTGGGGTTGTGCTAAATCACTTCCTCTGTCACTGGACCATTACCAGGGATCCATTGACGGCCCCTGATTGACGACCCAAGAGGTCTCATCGTGCAACGCCCCGTTGCCATGAGCATGTGTTTTACGAATAGCAAAATCCTCTTAATTCCTGTTTGTTCAGGAAGTTAAGGGCAAGGTTTTTTTTTCTGGTCTGAACATCGACTTCATCCACTTCTCGAGGCCCACTCTGGTTCCCTGATCTGAATCCCAACACCACATCAGGGAGCAAGGAAACACCAGACTTAGCTACCCCACCGTCAGCTACTGTGTTAGCCACACCAGACTTAGCTCCCCCACCGTCAGCTACTGTGTTAGCCACACCAGACTTAACTACCCCACCATCAGCTACTGTGTTAGCCACACCAGACTTAGCTCCCCCACCGTCAGCTACTGTGTTAGCCACACCAGACTTAGCTACCCCACCGTCAGCTACTGTGTTAGCCACACCAGACTTAGCTACCCCACCGTCAGCTACTGTGTTAGCCACACCAGACTTAGCTACCCCACCGTCAGCTACTGTGTTAGCCACACCAGACTTAGCTCCCCCACCGTCAGCTACTGTGTTAGCCACACCAGACTTAGCTACCCCACCGTCAGCTACTGTGTTAGCCACACCAGACTTAGCTCCCCCACCGTCAGCTACTGTGTTAGCCACACCAGACTTAGCTACCCCACCGTCAGCTACTGTGTTAGCCACACCAGACTTAGCTCCCCCACCGTCAGCTACTGTGTTAGCCACACCAGACTTAGCTACCCCACCGTCAGCTACTGTGTTAGCCACACCAGACTTAGCTACCCCACCGTCAGCTACTGTGTTAGCCACACCAGACTTAGCTACCCCACCGTCAGCTACTGTGTTAGCCACACCAGACTTAGCTCCCCCACCGTCAGCTACTGTGTTAGCCACACCAGACTTAGCTACCCCACCGTCAGCTACTGTGTTAGCCACACCAGACTTAGCTACCCCACCGTCAGCTACTGTGTTAGCCACACCAGACTTAGCTACCCCACCGTCAGCTACTGTGTTAGCCACACCAGACTTAGCTACCCCACCGTCAGCTACTGTGTTAGCCACACCAGACTTAGCTACCCCACCGTCAGCTACTGTGTTAGCCTCACCAGACTTAGCTACCCCACCGTCAGCTACTGTGTTAGCCACACCAGACTTAGCTACCCCACCGTCAGCTACTGTGTTAGCCACACCAGACTTAGCTACCCCACCGTCAGCTACTGTGTTAGCCACCAACACTGGTGGATCAAATTCTCTCAAAGAAGTTCTACCAAATGTAAATGCACACAAAATTCTAGTTTTTTTTTAAATTATTTTTAATGCAAAATTTTAGAAATGTGTTTTTGCATTTAGATTGTGATCTCTTCTCTGTAGAGAGCTTGGCTCTGACTTGAGTGAATGATCAGGAAGCACCGTAGAGGAGATACATATGAGCTGCCCATGAGGCGTCCTTGTTTGACTTTAAAGTCACATAAGAATAGCACACTCGTGCACAGACAAGCCCTAACACACACAGGCCCGCACCTCTGCTAGCTATATAATGGGACATATATATCACACATACCACAGGGAAACATCCTTATGAGTAAAGGTGCTTCAACTAAAACAAAACAAAAACAAAAGATACTAAATAACAAATAATGAGGTGTTTCACAGAATATACCTGTCGGCATGCTACATTCATTATACACAACTCAAATAAATTTTAAAAAGGTCTGAATCATTTAGTGCTGAGTATTATTTCAGGTTTTGCTCATCTGTAAATGATACTCTGAAGGGTCACATATCTCCGCTTAAACAAACGCATGATTTCATTACAGCTTAAAAGCAGAAATCTGGCTGGGGCAATATCCCTGAAATATTTTCCTGGCACCTCAGGAATATTGCATGTATTAAATTCATAGGAAGACATACGTGTCTCTGAAAATTGCTACTCTTTAAGCTGTTTTTGTTTTGAATAGCTGTCGTTCCGTGGCCTGCTGTTCCTTCAGGTGGTGGCCACATGTTGAAAGGGGAAGATGTGAAAGGCTGTGATTCTGCAGGGGGAGCTCTGGCCTTAACTTCAGGTCGCGTGCTGCGCTCCTTAGAATAACGTCGCTGATCTGAGATCAGTTTCTGGCCACTGTGTCTTAACGGAGGTGAAGAGGAGCTGACTCCAGATCAGGTCCCGTAACTCTGGTAAATATGCTGCCTGTAAACCGTGTTTCATTACTTCACCAGGATAGCATTAGTGTTATAGATAGTGTAACATCTGGCTCCGCCCCTATCTGTCATTCATGTTTAGCTCCTCCTCTGTCAAAAAGAAAGAGTTGTGATAGAGGGTGATGGGTCTGCCCGTCAAAACCGATCCACTTTATATAGAGCTTAGTGCAAACACATCATGCCGACACTGATCGTAACCTAAATGCCGTCTTAACTCATATTTCCCAATCGCATAATGGTGACACTAGGCTAATATCTTAAGAACAGATTTAATTAGTTAGTGCCCGACTCATTGCTAACACTAATGGAGCACAGTTACAATGGCATAATTAAACTTGGCCAGTTTAGTTCTGGCAGTACAGTGAGACACAAGGCACACATTACTTCCACTTGGCTAGAGGTCGTGACAGTACCTTTTATCTAGGTTACCATGGCAGCAGTTTGAAAGGGGTGAGCCCCCCATGGGACATGTGATGGAATCTTAGCAGTGCTCAGTCCCACATGCTATGGGGCAGTTCTGGTATCACAAGCAATTGCTGTGCAACTGTTCAAGGGCCAGTTTTTCACATCAGAGAATGTGAGTGGCTCAGAATCCCAAAACTTAGAACCCAGAATCCCAGAACCCAGAACTGTAGCCCTGCTAATTTGAACGCCGCCATGCATTGATATAGCCAACACAGTCGGGTATGTTAGACCATGAAAAATGCAAAAATGTGCAGAACACGCAGCCGGAGTGTGACTGGCAACACACACTGGCACAGGCAAGAGATCAAGCAACATATATGTACCTACCACACACACACACACACACACACACACACACACACACACACACACAGACAATCAGCTCTTTACCCATCCTCACAGCCTGTCACATACTTATTCAGTCATTCAAAACACAAACATGTGCACACCCGCCCAGGTCCCCTTGCAGCTACTCTCTCTCTCTCTCACACACACACACACACTCCCCCAGCACAGGCGAAGAGGATGTGTATGTGGTGAGTGCTGCCTGGCGCTGCTCTGAGGCAGCTGTGCAAACAGGCAACCGTGATGTCAGGGGCCACAGGGGATGCTGGGTAGGACTGGCACAGAGAGACTTTGATGTTGGTTTTCATGGCAGTGCGGAGAGAGGGTGGGGGAGCCACCGCGTACAGAGAGGGACCGGGCCCGCCGAGCGCTTGCTGTTCTGGGAACAGCCAAGAACACATAAAGTCACCATCCATCACCTCTTGTAAGCGATCGCAGATTATCGTCATTACGGCAAGATGTGACAATATGGTTCAAAGAAATCAGCCGAGCGGGCTTCCGGGTCATGGAGTGGGGCGTCTGCCATCGCTGGAGGTCAAGGGGTCGCGCCACCCGTGTACCTGAACGGCTTGGATGAGTTGTGAGCGTGTCGGCGAGTGAAGGAGGCCGGGTGGGGGGGTTGGGGGTTGGTGGAGGTCTCTGAAGGTCTGAAGGGTGGAGGCAGGAAGGGGGGGGGGGGAATGCCACCTCACATCAGGCTCAGCCTGCGGTCAGCCGTTAAACGCCGCAGGTGCACGGTAACTTCCTCCCCTCCCTCGTTGCCACCCTCTCTCCCCTGCCCTGTTCCTCCCGTATGTGTGTGTGTGTGTGTGTGTGTGTGTGTGTGTGTGTGTGTGTCTCCCACCATGCGAAGGGAGAAGAGGCGAAGGGGAAACGGTGCCTTGGGAAGTTGCTGGGGTGACGGCAGTAGATGTGCTGAGTCATGGTGGGATGTCTGGATCAAAATAACGAGGGAAGGAGTGCAGGAGGAAGTGGAAGTAAAAAGGAAGGGATAGAGAAAGGTGTTAGGACAGGTTATGAAGGCATTAGGACAGGTTATGAGGGTGTTAGGACAGGTTATGAAGGTGTTAGGACAGGTTATGAAGGTGTTAGGACAGGTTATGAAGGCGTTAGGACAGGTTATGAGGGTGTTAGGACAGGTTATGAAGGTGTCAGGACAGGTTATGAGGGTGTTAGGACAGGTTATGAGGGTGTTAGGACAGGTTATGAAGGTGTTAGGACAGGTTATGAGGGTGTTAGGACAGGTTATGAAGGCGTTAGGACAGGTTATGAGGGTGTTAGGACAGGTTATGAAGGTGTCAGGACAGGTTATGAGGGTGTTAGGACAGGTTATGAAGGTGTTAGGACAGGTTATGAGGGTGTTAGGACAGGTTATGAAGGCGTTAGGACAGGTTATGAGGGTGTTAGGACAGGTTATGAAGGTGTCAGGACAGGTTATGAGGGTGTTAGGACAGGTTATGAGGGTGTTAGGACAGGTTATGAAGGTGTTAGGACAGGTTATGAGGGTGTTAGGACAGGTTATGAAGGCGTTAGGACAGGTTATGAGGGTGTTAGGACAGGTTATGAAGGTGTCAGGACAGGTTATGAGGGTGTTAGGACAGGTTATGAAGGTGTTAGGACAGGTTATGAGGGTGTTAGGACAGGTTATGAAGGCGTTAGGACAGGTTATGAGGGTGTTAGGACAGGTTATGAAGGTGTCAGGACAGGTTATGAGGGTGTTAGGACAGGTTATGAAGGTGTTAGGACAGGTTATGAGGGTGTTAGGACAGGTTATGAGGGTGATAGGACAGGTTATGAAGGCGTTAGGACAGGTTATGAAGGTGTTAGGACAGGTTATGAGGGTGTTAGGACAGGTTATGAAGGTTTTAGGACAGGTTATGAGGGTGTTAGGACAGGTTATGAAGGTGTTAGGACAGGTTATGAAGGTGTTAGGACAGGTTATGAGGATTTTAGGACACGTTATGAGGGTATTAGGACACATTATGGAGGTGTTAGGACAGGTTATGAGGGTGTTGGGACACGTTATGAAGGTGTTAGAACAGGTTATGAAGGCGTTAGGACAGGTTATGAAGGTATTAGGACACATTTCGGAGGTGTTAGGACAGGTCATGGAGGTGTTAGGACAGGTTATGAAGGCGTTAGGACAGGTTATGAGGGTGTTAGGACAGGTTATGAAGGCGTTAGGAAAGGTTATGAGGGTGTTAGGACAGGTTATGAAGGTTTTAGGACAGGTTATGAGGGTGTTAGGACAGGTTATGAAGGTGTCAGGACAGGTTATGAGGGTGTTAGGACAGGTTATGAGGGCATTAGGACAGGTTATGAAGGTGTTAGGACAGGTTATGAAGGCGTTAGGACAGGTTATGAAGGTGTTAGGACAGGTTATGAGGGTGTTAGGACAGGTTATGAAGGCATTAGGACAGGTTATGAGGATGTTAGGACAGGTTATGAAGGTGTTAGGACAGGTTATGAGGGTGTTAGGACAGGTTATGAAGGTGTTAGGACAGGTTATGAGGGTGTTAGGACAGGTTATGAAGGCGTTAGGGCAGGTTATGAGGGTGTTAGGACAGGTTATGAAGGCGTTAGGACAGGTTATGAGGGTGTTAGAACAGGTTATGAGGGTGTTAGAACAGGTTATGAAGGCATTAGGACAGGTTATGAGGGTGTTAGGACAGGTTATGAAGGCGTTAGGACAGGTTATGAGGGTGTTAGGACAGGTTATGATGGTGTTAGGACAGGTTATGAGGGTGTTAGGACAGGTTATGAAGGTGTTAGGACAGGTTATGAGGGTGTTAGGACAGGTTATGAAGGTGTTAGGACAGGTTATGAGGGTGTGAGGACAGGTTATGAAGGTGTTAGGACAGGTTATGAGGGTGTGAGGACAGGTTATGAAGGTGTTAGGACAGGTTATGAGTGTGTTAGGACAGGTTATGAGGGTGTTAGGACAGGTTATGAAGGTGTTAGGACAGGTTATGAGGGTGTTAGGACAGGTTATGAAGGTTTTAGGACAGGTTATGAGGGTGTTAGGACAGGTTATGAAGGTGTTAGGACAGGTTATGAGGGTGTTAGGACAGGTTATGAGGGTGATAGGACAGGTTATGAAGGCGTTAGGACAGGTTATGAAGGTGTTAGGACAGGTTATGAGGGTGTTAGGACAGGTTATGAAGGTTTTAGGACAGGTTATGAGGGTGTTAGGACAGGTTATGAGGGTGTTAGGACAGGTTATGAAGGTTTTAGGACAGGTTATGAGGGTGTTAGGACAGGTTATGAAGGTGTTAGGACAGGTTATGAAGGTGTTAGGACAGGTTATGAGGATTTTAGGACACGTTATGAGGGTATTAGGACACATTATGGAGGTGTTAGGACAGGTTATGAGGGTGTTGGGACACGTTATGAAGGTGTTAGAACAGGTTATGAAGGCGTTAGGACAGGTTATGAAGGTATTAGGACACATTTCGGAGGTGTTAGGACAGGTTATGAGGATGTTAGGACAGGTCATGGAGGTGTTAGGACAGGTTATGAAGGCGTTAGGACAGGTTATGAGGGTGTTAGGACAGGTTATGAAGGCGTTAGGAAAGGTTATGAGGGTGTTAGGACAGGTTATGAAGGTGTCAGGACAGGTTATGAGGGTGTTAGGACAGGTTATGAGGGCATTAGGACAGGTTATGAAGGTTTTAGGACAGGTTATGAGGGTGTTAGGACAGGTTATGAAGGTGTCAGGACAGGTTATGAGGGTGTTAGGACAGGTTATGAGGGCATTAGGACAGGTTATGAAGGTGTTAGGACAGGTTATGAAGGCGTTAGGACAGGTTATGAAGGTGTTAGGACAGGTTATGAGGGTGTTAGGACAGGTTATGAAGGCATTAGGACAGGTTATGAGGATGTTAGGACAGGTTATGAAGGTGTTAGGACAGGTTATGAGGGTGTTAGGACAGGTTATGAAGGTGTTAGGACAGGTTATGAGGGTGTTAGGACAGGTTATGAAGGCGTTAGGGCAGGTTATGAGGGTGTTAGGACAGGTTATGAAGGCGTTAGGACAGGTTATGAGGGTGTTAGAACAGGTTATGAGGGTGTTAGAACAGGTTATGAAGGCATTAGGACAGGTTATGAGGGTGTTAGGACAGGTTATGAAGGCGTTAGGACAGGTTATGAGGGTGTTAGGACAGGTTATGATGGTGTTAGGACAGGTTATGAGGGTGTTAGGACAGGTTATGAAGGTGTTAGGACAGGTTATGAAGGCGTTAGGACAGGTTATGAAGGCGTTAGGACAGGTTATGAAGGTGTTAGGACAGGTTATGAGGGTGTTAGGACAGGTTATGAGGGTGTAAGGACAGGTTATGAAGGTGTTAGGACAGGTTATGAGGGTGTTAGGACAGGTTATGAAGGTGTTATGACAGGTTATGAGGGTGTTAGGACAGGTTATGAAGGTGTTAGGACAGGTTATGAAGGCGTTAGGACAGGTTATGAAGGCGTTAGGACAGGTTATGTAGGTGGAGACTGCCGTCTGGCAGCCCATCTCTTTTCTTTTATTCTCCTCTCTTCAAGTGACATTCCCTAACTTGTAGTATATTACAAACACAACCTCAAAGCAGCAGCTCAAAGTATATTCGCTGAGAAAAATTGACTAAACAGAAACAGAAGCCCTAAAGCTGAATTCATAACAGAACGGAGGTCTTGGCTCAATAATTAACTACATTTTGCCAATGCTGAGCGTGCCTTCAACAGTAATCAGAACTGAGGTGCTGGTGAGACTTTAGGAGGAGAGAGAACTCAGGTGAACTTAGAGCTGGCTTTCTTGCTGGGAGACGCCAGCCGTAAAGGCTGCAGGATTCATCTGTAACATCTGCTGAGGGGTTTTTTTTTTAGTTCTGGACGCCTCTTTTTACAAGCTATTGGAGCAAAACTGTGGCTCATTAGCATTTAACAGAGCACTAACAATTAGCACAATACTATTTAGTATTTTGTTTCAATTACTATAATTGTTAACTTTATTCTTACATTCACTCCTGCTGAAAATGGATGTATAACAATGTGTCTATTGTATCTGAACCAAATATTTACAAAAAATAACATTGCGGTTTCCAATTGTGCTCTTTATGTGTTTTCAACAACCACAAGATTTCCCTTGTGTATTTCCCCTGTGCATTTAATAACTGCAGTCTCCATGCCAGGTTTTAGAAAGAGTGACTACTTCACTAGTGTTATTTGGGCACATAATGGATGGAATTGGATATTTGTTTTTATGTATTTTTATAAAGACATATATATATATATATATATATATATATATATATATATATATATATATATATATATATATATATATATATATATAATCTACTTACAGTTTGACAATCGACATCTAAACAATTACAAAAATATATGCAAATAAATTATTCAACCGTGTCTATTCAATCTGTGTTGGAAGGTGAGGGGTTAAGTGGAAGCCTGTGAGCCTGTGTCTCCCCCTATCAGGACTGTGATGCCCGCTGTTCGTTTACAGAGGGCCTGGCAGTTATAATTCAGCGCAATACCAGTTTCAAATGACAGTAAAATTGACCAATCATATCTTCCCTCTTAGTGGGCGGGATTAACTGTATGATCATTTCCGCCCGCTGTGGCGACGCTAGCTGTCGTTAGCGTACCACCGCTAGCTAGTTTCGATTCAGTCCTTTGACGTCCTCATATAAACAAATCTAAAAATTATGAGATAACAATAAACAATAACCAGTAACCCTGTCACAGATCTTGACAGATTTTGCACTGGTTGGACTTGAATAAATGAACGAGCAAGGTTACACAAGGCCTTGATGGAGAGTTTCTTCTGTGTTCTACCCTCCGTGTTTGTTCGGTTGTTGTAGGTTTACCTTACTGTTTGTTATGATTAGAAGTAGTGGTCTGCTAGATGTTACTTATTTGTGTTAAGTTTCATATTGCGTTGTGTTCATGTTACCGCTCGTTTTGTCTTGTGCGTTTCTCATTGTTTTATTAAAGCATTTCTGTTACCTTGCCGATATTCTATCTTGCGTTTGCGTCACTCCTGTCTTCCCATTCGTTACACTGAGGAGGGAAACTATTAAAACTATTAATCGCTCAACTGAAACAACAACTGCTATCTCTCTCTAGTAACCTCCCACTAGCCTGCTAAACCCACAGTGCGCAGTCACACCCATCGATGACGGATTGGTATGGTGCCATGCATTTACGGGGCTAGTTGATTCAGCAGGTGGGTGTTTACATACTGAGCCCACTGGATTCAATAAGGAGATCCTCCCAGCTGGTGTGACCACTGCAGAGAACCCACTGAATTCAATAAGAAGATCCTCCTAGATGGTGTGACCACTGCAGAGAACCCACTGGATTCAATAAGAAGATCCTCCCAGATGGTGTGACCACTGCAGAGAACCCACTGGATTCAATAAGGAGATCCTCCCAGCTGATGTGATCACTGCAGAGAACCCACTGGATTTAATAATGAGATCCTCCCAGCTGGTGTGACCACTGCAGAGAACTCCCAGCTAGCACAGAGCTCCTTGGCAAAGAAGATAATGGTTATCATAGTTTTTGTTTTTCAAACAGAAACCAATTTCTATATATTATTAATCACAAGTGTGGACAACACCCAAACTATAGACATGAACATAAATGCGGTACATGGAACCTACATTTCAGTGCATACTGTGAGATGCCAACACCAACGTCCTGACAGGAAGTGAAACTGCTCCACATGTGAAAATAAGCCCAGTGTAGAGAGCAGTAGTAGTAACACATGGGGAAGGCTCAGTAGCTGCGTGAAAAGGTTCATAAGTTTCAACTCTTTTACCGATATCTCTCTCTCTCTCTCTCTCTCTTTCTTCTTCATCTTCTTCTTCTTTATCCTACTCTCTAACCCAACCCTTCAAGGACACTCTGAAACCAGTATATTGCAATGGCCTTGGTTTTTCGCCACACTACACACAGCTGTCTAAGTGGTTGTCTAATCACCATCCAGCTGTCATCATAGCTTCCAACCATATGATCTAAACATGCAGACATTAGGGGGATTTCTCCAATATAAATAGTGTGAGTGTGTAGCCACACTGTTTGGCCATTTCTACATATTGGTTTAAGCTATTCTAGGCTAAAAAGTGCATTAGTAACATACTAGTGGGAATGACGTTACAGAGTATACAGGAAGCAAACAGGAAGCAGAGGTAATCGCAAAGCACAGTTCTGAATCGTTTAATGAGTTTGCTTCCTTTTACTACATCATAGTTGTGACTCGCGAAGCTCTTCAGCTCATCCACAATGAATCAGAATCAGAAGAATCAGTTATTTACAGTAAATCGAGTGTTTCGGTGGATGCTGTGGTCAAAAAGAGAAGAGCAATTCATTCAGTCCGGCTGAACGACGCCTGAGAAACGGCGAAAGAAGACCACGTAGTTGCCAGTGGCATGAGAGCTAGCACACTGACCTTTACCCAGCATTACTGTGGTGTGTACGCCAGCCAAGCACCTGCCCAGTCCAGATTTACAGCCACAATAAAATATACAGAGAACTACAGCCTGAAGAAAACAGATGCAAAGACAGTGACCAACGATTCCAGTCAATGAAGGGGAGTTCCAGGACAGACTGAATAGAAGTGGGCGGACTTAAATCAGGAAGTGGAGGGTAACTGGTAATAGGGATCGAGTCTTTCAAAGGGTGATGACTGCTGGGAGTTTTTCCTGTCAGGGATTTTCAGAGGCTGTTTCTGATTCGCTGATTATTGTTCAGGACGGTTGTATCGCCCCGACTCTGTACTGTTTTAGCATAAAATATGTCAGTTTACATTCACTGCTGCGTTTCGGTGGAATTAAATATGTTTGAAGCAGACGAGAGAAAAACAAAACGCTGTAGTCAGTCATGGATCATTAAAAAACACCAGTTTTGCAGACTCTAGAAGGAAATCAAAAGCAAAATAATATTTGTGAAGGCAAGGTGATATTAAATCATCATTGTGAAAACATGGGTTCTGAAAATAACTACTGGGTATTTTTTCTTGAAACTTTATTTGTTTCAGGAAAACATGAAACATAAAAAGGTTATTTTGGGGAACGGTGTTCTCGCTATTCTTGCTCCTGTTGGTAAAGGCTAATGAAACTTTCACAAAGCATTATTTTCATACATCCATGCTAACTGCTAACTGATAAACACTTAAGCTTGTTGCGACCAGGTGATAGTTTCCATGCCCCAGTTGGAGAATACAGGATTTGTAAAGCTCCGTTTCCAGTGCACGACAGGTCTACAGTAATCAAATTTAGAAGGCAAAATACCTTGAGGTTTTATTTCTATTAAGCTTCCATCAAACCTCTGGTTTCTGGAGTGGCATCAAGTTGTGATGGTTGTTGTGCCTTTTGGAAAAGGTTGGAGTTTTAATCACAAATGTGACAAAGTCTGTTAACTTCAAAAACAGCAGCATGGAGGAAACGAGAATACCAGCTGTGTTTGGGCAGCTGGTCACATGGCGAGATAGTGACTGTTTGTAGATGCCAAAGTCATCATTTCATTCAGTTGAACTCATTTTGAGATATCGTTGGATTCCATACACATAAAGTTTCAAGAAAAAGTCCAAACACAGTACCAGCATTAGCCTTAACCATAGTCATTCACAACTGCTCACAGAAACTGGATTATGCAAATGGACAACCATGTGATGATGGAAACATTTCAGTGTGTAATGCAGTGAGGGTAAGTCAGGATGCTAAGAGGAGAATGCAGTTTCAAGCACAGAACCACACACACAGAACCACACAGAAAGAACCACACACACAGAACCACACAGAAAGAACCACACACATAGAACCACACACACAGAACCACACACACAGAACCACACACACAGAACCACACACACAGAAGCACACAAACAGAATCACAGACAAAACCACACACACAGAACCACACACACAGAAGCACAGACAGAAGCACACACACAGAAGCACAGACAGAAGCACACACACAGAAGCACAGACAGAAGCACACACACAGAACCACACACACAGAAGCACAGACAGAACCACACACACAGAAGCACACACACAGAAGCACACACTAGAACCACACACACAGAACCACACACATAGAACCACACACATAGAACCACACACAGAACCACACACACAGAACCACACACACAGAAGCACAGACAGAAGCACACACACAGAAGCACACACTAGAACCAGTGCCGGAGCTGGCGTGGCCAGGGAGGAGCAGTGGGACAGACCCTCCATGGCTGGCTAGCTTCCTCTCTGGCCACCTGGTCAGAGAGGTGCCTAAAGAAGGTAGTCAGCCTCTCATCTTCCTCTGCACAAGAGCAGGTCTGCAAATACTCGTTGATCTTCAGAGGAAAAACCTGCTCTTCTCCTCCCAAGACGTTAGCTATGGCATTAACATGTCATCCCTCTGAGCTGAGAGCAGTTTCACAAGCAGGTTTATTATAAAGTTAGCAACTGCACTTATTAGTGTTAACAGATAAATAACGCGATGTGAGGCTGGGTGCATGTCACGTTGTAGGTGCGTGACGTGTATATGACAACGGGTTTTATTATTATTAATGTAGCGAAACAGGACAGGTCAATACCAGATCCAAGTAGACTATATTCAAGAGCCAAAAACAGGGTCAAAAACAGTCCAGGTCAGTACTCCCTAAAAACAGTACAAAGAGGCAAATCCAAAAGATTGGTGCAAACAACGACCATGAATAGACAGGCAGTAGAATAACACTTGGCATGCTTACGAGAAGTTTGGCAATACTTTACACTGAGACTGAGATGCGGGCTGTGTTCGAAATAGCCTACTACATACTACTGGCGTACTGATCGAGCCCCAAATCAGTATGCCGTATGCAGTATGTGACCAAAATGAAATTTTCCAGTACGCAAAACATACCCGGATGACCTACTACTTCCGCAAAATATTCCAGCACGTGAACAGAGCTATCTTCGTGGTGCTGCATCCCATCATGCAACGCTACGTTCATGTGACCCCGTAGTATGCTTTGCTTTTGTCGTGTGACACCCTGAATGTGTAGTCACATTAAAGTAATTATTTATTTCCTATTTTATTTGTATATTCTCTTGGTTTGTGTATATATTTGTTATTGTATTGTTATTTAATGCTTCCAGCCCTGTAGGGGGAGCTAGACTCAAGGGGGCGGGATTCGTCGCTATTTAAATATTTGGTTTTAACCGTAAAAACTGGGGGGGGACCATTATTGGGGGACCAAAACCGGCTTTTGAAAAAATGGGGGGGACATGTGCCCCCCCAAAATTATGTCCGTGCTCACATTAACAAGACACAACACAACATACACACACAAGACACACTAAATACACTCACATGAACAAGACACAACATAACATACACACACAAGACACACTAAATACACTCACAATAACAAGACAAACACAACATACACACACAAGACACACACTAAATACACTCACATTAACAAGACACAACACAACATACACACACAAGGCACACACTAAATACACTCACAATAACAAGACAAACACAACATACACACACAAGACACACACTAAATACACTCACATTAACAAGACACAACACAACATACACACACAAGACACACACTAAATACACTCACATTAACAAGACACAACACAACATACACACACAAGACACACACTAAATACACTCACATTAACAAGACACAAGTGCAATGCATAATGCAAATGAAACAATTGACAGATGAGATGAATGACACAGATGAACACACACACACACACACACACACACACACACACACAGAACCACATCCACAAACACACACAGACACAGATAAACCCGAGGGAGGAGTCAGGGGCGGACCATGACAAAGTGTTGGTTACATTGTGAGTTCATTATGGGATTATGTATCTAGACAAAAAACATCACATGTAACTGAAAAACAAAAGAATGACTGAGCAAAGATTATTGGTGAACTTTGAACTTTGGTATTTCTGAGACCAGCAGAAACTTATTTCACCAAATAAAAAGTAAACCAGAAACTTCGCCAGTAGGCTAATGATTATACCAAATCATCACTTCCCGGAAGCGTCAAACATGCACAGGAGCGTAAAACACAGGGCTAAGTGCTCCCCAAGGTTATGGGTTTGAATCCCAGCACACATGTCAAATCGATCAATATACATAAGTTGTTCTGGATAAAAGTCTGGAAAGTTTTGAAAACTGTAAAGAAGCCACAGATGCCTGAAACAGATATGCAAATGACGGGGGATATATGTACAAGTTCAGAACACCAAATACCTAAAACGCCACGGTCCATATCTGTGTGTGATGTGCGTGAGAGGTTCTAGCCCCACCTCTCATCTGTAGATGAGACAGAAGGTGAATGTGGGCTGGCCTGTTCTGACAGACACTGGAGGGAAATTAATTGGAGATGGTGTGGGTGTATACACATCTACAGTAACCTTGACCACATGTAAAACCTTCGGTAAACAAACCCCTAGACCGCTCATGGGATCTCCTCTTGCATCCCTGCAAAGCCGTCATCACAGTCCATCACCACCATGTTCTGGCTCCTTAGTCTCGTGGTTACTCCAAGCCACAAACCTTTGCAGCTAAATAAAGTTTTATCTGTTTGTATGTTTGTTTATTCACTGTTTATTCACAGTCTCGTTTGGAAAGTATTTCCTGAAGAATCTAATCTAATGTCTGAATATTAAATATATAATGTCAAATATATGAATGTATACTTCCAGAAAGGCAGGAAAGAAGAAACTTTGGTCCTGTTTTCTACCAGGTTGTTGACAGTTCCACTCAATATCACTCCGAGATCCAGACAGACAAGATAACTCATGGGTCATTTGGGTGTAACAGTGTGGCAAGTTTATATTACTCTTCTGAGTTTCAGCTTTACTTTTAATCTATTAAGCTCAATTTGAAAATAAAAATGCATATATATGATTATATGATATATATAATTTGAGAAATGACGTGATGCTTTTTGGGACGAACAAAGGCTATACAACATTTGACAAAGACAGCATGTTTTTGAATTCATGTTTGACACTAGACTCTGAAATGTTTAAATGGGTTAGCTCATTTCAGATCAAAGCTGCCCTGTTCAGGCACAACCTCAAGAAAAGAAGTGTTAGTAAGAGTGTAATGCAAACCTTTTTGAGAACGATTCACAGGTCACCACCAATAGGACAGCAGAGAAAAATGGCCATCATCATTCTTTTGCAATAAGTAAACATTCTGTCCCGTGGTGGAGCCCAGAGAGGACAGTGTGTTTTTCCACCCACACGTCCTCTTGAAGACTTCGTTTCTGTCTCAGTGGAAAGCATAGATTTTTTTTTTCTTAAAAATACAAAATGTCCTCTTTGGAACCTGCTCCGAACACCCGATATTCGAGCTTTGAAACTTCAAACATAGGCTCAGAGGGGACAGATGCTGCAGTTATAACTGTCAATATTTACGCAATATTCCAGCAATACCATTATGTGATTGATATAAGGTGAAGAAGGTTATTCTTTCTGTATTTCTAGCCATCTTGTTTGAAGTGAGGGACAAATACGGTAAAAAAGTAAAGCTGTGCTAAATAATGTCATTACTGATGTTACAATAATACAGTAATATAAAATATAAAGTAACTATACAAAGTAACTATATGATGCATGTGTCCCAGTGACATCAACAATAACCTGCACTGTAAGGTGACCACATCACACACACGGAGGACAATGTAAAGACCAGCAATGTTCAGTGTGTGCAAACACCATTTTTCACAGAAGACTTCAATGGTTGAATAATAAACAGCCTGTCATGCATCTCAAAACAAAACAGCTCAATCACCATAGATGAAAAAGTGCCATATGCAGAATTTGCAAAAAAGAACTAAATTGTGGGGAGAAAAGAGACAAAAACATTGAGCAATATGTTGAAAACAACTAGCCTCAGACTATCTGAAACCTACCACATGCCCTGAGGGTGAAATTAGGTTTGTTGAACTGTTTAATCATGACAACCGGTTATGTTGATGGCCGTTCCACTATACAGCAAAGCAGGAACATGCAGACAGTAAAACAAAGGCACACTGCTAATGCCGAAATGTTTAAGGCAAAAGTAGGAGGTGTTGAATTTGTGTATCACTTGATGAGGAGACAAGGTTCAAAAACACCTCCTAAGATTCACCATTAACACCCACAATAATTGAACAGAAATTTCACATTAGGCTGAAAACAAATTGAAAATGGCTACAGTATATATGCTCGCTAAAATGGGGGCTAAGATGAGTAATACTGATGTCACAAAATGATAAAACATACAGTATACAACTTTAAAGATGAAGAGGAACACACCAGGAATGAGAATAACCAGAATACAAGTGTTGTGACCAACAGCTACACAACAAACCCAGACAGGAAAACACAGAATAGAAGTACACAGGTTGACCAAATGAAAAACGAGAAACAGGTGAGAGTAATCAGGGCTGAGGAAAGATGAGACGAGGGTGGAGACAGATGAGAAACAAAAATAAAACCACATGGAACATACGCTTCAGAAACCGCAACAACAGAAGGAGAGCATTAAGCATTAAGATGATTTTCTCAGATAAACTCTTCCTCACACTACAAATCCTACCAAATTCTATGAATACCAGTAATGCTGTGTAAAATATAATACCCAGTGAAGTGCCTTGGTATAAGAAATAAAGGACAATACAGAGACAGAGAAGCCAACTTAGTTCATTTTAATTTTCTGACATTGGGACATTGTGGTGGGACTGTATCTAACTTATATAACTGGTTACAAAATGGAGGCTTGATTAATGATGTTTAATCATCTGAATGATATGAAAATTGTAATTCTTTGTCCTCTCAGTCAGCTAACTTTCTATTCTTCCATACTCATATATCCATAGTCTACTGTTACTACAACAGAATTGTCTTGATGTATGAATACTGTTTATATTTGCCAGCCATTTTCCCTGTAGCAATGCACAGTGATTATATTTGACCTGGTAAAGGTTATATATCAAAACTCCTGTGTTATATCATATGTTCACATGATATCAGGGCATTGCAGAGTAAGTCAATCTGAACACTCATGATACCGCTTATCCCACTAAACTATATATCCTGGTAAACCTTAAGTGGCTTTCTTTGGCAATCCATTAGCAGCACCTTTATCTGATTCACTCCAGATCACTCCTTACTCACCAGTAAATTGAGAGGAGTGCTGGATACTGTTGCTACTGGTTTCATCTCATTTTAATCTGGATTAAAATTACCTGAGTTGACTGTTTTTGGCCTTAAGAAATCTCACTATGATATCTGTTTATATTGTGTAGACAGAGAAACAAGGATCGAAGGGTGTCACTAATAATTTGATTTTACTGTAATATAACTATTACGGGCATCAAATTTGGCTGTGCATAGCACATACTTTCGACTTCTCTGAAATAATCTGAAAGGTACAAACACTTATCCTGAAAAAAGGAAGAAAAAAGCAGGTATGTAGCTGGTGCATGGTGCTGGATGGATGGAGAAACTTCACGAATGTGACACCTTAATGGCTGTGGTTGAACAGTTTGGATCCATTAAGGCGCGTTCGTATAGCGATGAGCTAAAAGCACATACTGCAGCTGCTTTGATGGGCCGCAGAAGTAGTTTGGTTTCAGTCTTCAGAAGTTTATTGGTACACACATACATAACTGGATTCCCCAAATTAAGTTTATAATGAACTCTTGTGGGTTGAAACAATCGTAAAGTTTCAACATTTAACAGTGTACTAATGCTTCAGAGACGGTTGGGTTATGGGAACGGCCTCAGAAAGCAGAGGAATGAGCCCTGCTGACCCAGACACACCACGCTGTCTTTTCCAGAAGATTGCTTCAGTTTAAGCGTTGCTCTGCTCCCGTGTGTTTCCATTTTATTGTTAGCCCATTTCTCTTTGTCTGACTGTAATGACTGAAACCAAACTGGAACTCGACTATTACAGTCTCTGTCAATATTTTCAACCTCTACTCTCAGATGCATATGTATATACAGCAGACTGTATATATACATATAATATATACATGCATATGTGTGTGTGTGTGTGTGTGTGTGTGTGTGTGTGTGTGTGTGCGTGTGTGTGTGTGTGTGTGTGTGTGTGTGTGTGTGTGTGTGTGTGTGTGTTTATGTGTGTGTTTATGTGTGTAGGCTGCACCAGTAATCCAGGTCCTGAAGGGGTGGGGGAGTGTTTGGTGTGGAGTTTGTGTGTGTGTGTGTGTGTGTGTGTGTGTGTGTGTGTGTGTGTGTGTGTGTGCTAATGAGAAGCACATGGCTGCTCTGCGGGCCACTGCACAGCTCTCTGGTCCAGACCTGCTGCGCTGTCACATTCCCTGTCTGCAGACTGGGTCAGTGGGCCAAAGAACCCCCCCTCCCTCCCTCCCCTTTCCCCCACCCTCAAACCCCCCCACGGTTCTCATGCCTATTCTCTTGTCTGATGACGGTTCTACATCTATTCTTCTCCTTCATCTTAGCGCGACCTTCGATATGGTCAATCATAATCGTAATTTCATGACATCCCACTATTGGCCTGTCTGATTATACCCGGGTTTGGATCATATTTAATGGAGAGGTGTCAGTTTGTATTCATTAGAGACACAAATATTACTCCCATTAGCGTTCCTGAAGGCTCTGTTCTCACCCCTTATTGTTTATCATTTACACGTTCCTCCTGTATCCTCCATCACAGTCTTGAGTTTTATTGCTATACTGATGATTAAAACGTATCTTCAGGCTCACAGAATGAATTCCACGTTCCTCACTTGTTTCCTGTATTTCAGAGTTAAAGCTGGTTGAGTATTAACATGTTAAAACCAAATACCAAAAAGTGTATTTATGATTACTGCCACCACATGCACCATCTCAGTCTCCTCTGTTTACTTACCCATGATGCCCCATTCAGACATCCCGCTGTTCTTTGAAACCGTGGTGTTTTCTGTGCCCCTTCCTTCACCCTTGACCCACATACAGAATATCTGACCTGATTACGAGCATTTTTCCATATTGCAAAACACATATTGCCCTGTGCTTCCATTTAAAGGACTTCATTAACTAATGTATCCATTACATTTAAAATTTCAGCTGCCAGAATCTCAGTTACCCACTCACATCTGTCCTTTTTTACCAGTTAAACACTGGTGACCATTTATACACAGTTTAACACATTTAACCAGTTTAACACTGGTAACCAGTAATGGAGCATGTGCTCCCTGTGCAAAGCCATGTTTAAATGTCTTTAGAACACTTTTGTTCACTTCCTTCTGGAGGGGGGATTGCGTGTTTCTGGAAATCATAAAGTCTTGGGTTTGTGAAATGTGATAAATCTAACTTATTATTTTAGTTGTTGTCTGGTCCGGTCTGCCTCCAGGCAGAGGGACACACCCTAGTTACTCAATCACCAGACTATTAATCACTAACTGCTCACACCTGTCCCTCATTTACTGTCACCGTGGTTTCTGTTTAAGCCCACAAGATCCATCTTACGGCCCTCTGCGTATTCTCACGTTAAGAGAGTATTTTCCGATATATGCTGTGTTTGACATTTGTCAGTCTTCCATTCCCCTTTTAGAGCCATATCGATGTTTTCGTTATGACTGTGGTCCAGCTGTGGATTTAGTAAATAAACAGAAACATTCGTCCACCACACCTAGGAAGGAAGAAAGCTGAAGATGTTACGGACAAGACGTTTCGGTATGAGAAGGTGGCACGAACACACCAGACGAAAACACACCTGAGGAGGCCGCTTTATTGTCGCTATTGATGTGCGAGATGTGAAGCCTTTCACCACATGTCACGGCAACATCTGGATACAAAATCACACTGGATTTGCACGGTTTAATTCGTTGTGATAACAGGACACGGCCCAGTGCGTTGCCCTCCATAGATATGCTTTTGTTTGGACTTGTCAACTCCCGGATCACATGCTGACTTGACATGTTTGCAACGTTGTTCAGCAGAAACTGATTGAAACCATGAAATGAGGCTCTGACCATTGCTAATTTACCATGAGAGAGACCGATGAAATGAGGCTCTGACCATTGCTAATTTAACGTGAGAGAGACCGATGAAATGAGGCTCTGACCAATGCTAATTTAATGTGAGGCTCTGACCATTGCTAATTTAACGTGAGAGAGACCGATGAAATGAGGCTCTGACCATTGCTAATTTAACGTGAGAGAGACCGATGAAATGAGGCTCGGACCAATGCTAATTTAACGTGAGAGAGACCGATGCAGCTGGAATATACTCACGCAGACCCCTGGTCAGCATCTGCTGCCTAGTAATGTAACTTCTAGTGGTCAGTGAGCAATGCCAGCTGCATTTGGTGAGAAACAGTCTGGAGCCACGCCCCTCTCTGCGGGTAGCCAATCAGGATGTAAGCTGACGGATCATGTGACTGTGTGCTTTGTAAACACTCTGGAAAGGGGGTCATGTTGGCGTGCTTCATCCATCCTCACAGCAGCTGAAAAACACCCTTTAGTGGAGAGAGAGAGAGAGAGAGAGAGAGAGAGAGAGAGAGAGAGAGAGAAGAAGTTACTGTAAACACATTAATAACCTGAAAGTCCTTTACACTTGAAAGGTGTTGTCATCGTAGCTTAAATACTGCAACTTCTGTTTTTTAGGGACCAAAGGTCAGTGGCTATATATTTAGAGGAGCTAAAATTATGTGATGCAGTTAAAGATGAAATGGAACAAAAGATTTTATGTTCATCGTTTCAGCATAAGTCATTGTGAATGTGTAATCATTTATACACAAGAACAACTATATGTCTTGTGAGCAAAAGTTTAAGCCTCCTTAATAATTAATCTTAATTCTTGCTCCCATTTCAATTAATTTTAGCTCCTCCGTGTCTCTCATTGAGGTCAGGGACAGTGTAGCCTGCTGCAGTGTAGTCACTCTCCACTGATGTAAACTCTAAATTCGGATTCCCTTTTTAAAGGTTAGTTTTCTCTTCTAGACAACCACATGTTCATTTGTGCCAGGGGTGAAGATGCCAAACGTTCTTTGGTGGAACCCAAGCAGAACCCAGAGATGAAAACCAGATGCCACAAATGCGCACGCTTCAGGTTTGGTCTTATCATTATCTCCTGCCACAAAGTGGTCGCTCTTCCAGGGGAAACACTGGTCTATGTAGGTTAGGGAGGTCTTCGAGAGGAAACACTGGTCTATGTAGGTTAGGGAGGTCTTCGAGAGGAAACACTGGTCTATGTAGGTTAGGGAGGTCTTCGAGGGGAAACACTGGTCTATGTAGGTTAGGGAGGTCTTCGAGGGGAAACACTGGTCTATGTAGGTTAGGGAGGTCTTCGAGGGGAAACACTGGTCTATGTAGGTTAGGGAGGTCTTCGAGGGGACACACTGGTCTTTGTAGATTAGGGAGGTCTTCGAGGGGAAACACTGGTCTATGTAGGTTAGGGAGGTCTTCGAGGGGACACACTGGTCTTTGTAGATTAGGGAGGTCTTCGAGGGGAAACACTGGTCTATGTAGGTTAGGGAGGTCTTCGAGGGGACACACTGGTCTTTGTAGATTAGGGAGGTCTTTGAGGGGAAACACTGGTCTATGTAGGTTAGGGAGGTCTTTGAGGAGAATCACTGGCATATGTAGGTTAGGGAGGTCTTCAAGGGGAAACACTGGTATATGTAGGTTAGGGAGGTCTTCGAGGGGAAACACTGGTCTATGTAGGTTAGGGAGGTATTCGAGAGGAAACACTGGTCTATGTAGGTTAGGGAGGTCTTTGAGGGGAAACACTGGTCTATGTAGGTTAGGGAGGTCTTTGAGGCAGCAGGCAACAGCAAGTTTGACTGGGCTTTGCAAACACACTGGCAAGCACATCGCTGACACCAATTTATTTCTTGCCTAGTAGACCAGATGTTTTGTAGCAAAGATAATGTGGCTTTTTTGGAAGAACCAAAGAGCGATTTGAGACTTGATGTCCTTATGAGACATCCTAGACACAGGCTGGCTCTGGAGATGTGAGGACAATCACCTCAGAAATGGAAAGGCAGTAATCCCCCATGAACACAAGATGCAATTTATGGTTTTGGAAGAATGTAAAACCTTCTCTGGCCCATGATAACAAACGCCAATAGTAAAATGGTTTACATGTCTGTGAATCTATTCACAGCCTGAAAGTGGATATGCTGACATAATGGCTGGGTTTGTGATTAAAAATTGAAAAGTGCCTAATGTGTTCCTCAAAGTTATATTATAACATGTACTGGGCCCAACTCACTGTTGATTGTTAAAGTTAATTAAGGTTGTTTACAGTATTGATTTGGTGAAAGGAAAAAAATAATCATGAAAAGTTCTTAGTAGTTGTACAGTCGCGAACATATCAGTCTAAACCAACACAATCTAAACAGATTATCCTTTTGTAAAACCTTCGAGGTGATTGTTAAAAAGTGGGCAGGAAGGGTTATGGAATAAACACTTGTTAATGCAGTATGGCTATTAATTCTTGAGCATTAATCAAAGGTATTCACTAATTAATCATAAGGCATGGTAGATGGAGTTAGCATGACTAAGCTGCTTTATGTAACAGTAGAACTTCATTTAAAACAAAGTAAGGAAAAAATGCAAGTAAGAAAGTAAGGCAAAAAGTAAGGCAAAAATGCAAATATTGTTTCCACCTTGCAATAACAGTCTGCTCTTTGCACTCTTAACCTTGACTTTCAACTCCGGTTTCTGAATAAATTACATGTACAAATTCTGCCAAGATCTGGAGCTCTTCCATTACAAATCCATCAGAGCCAAACATTCCACCATGATCCAAAAAATGTTTGCCAGACAAAGAACCTCAGGCACCTGACACGTCATGACGAAAGACGGCGCAGTCAGCAAACGCGCCTTTGCAGGCATGTTTGGGTGTTTGCGGCCGCAAAAGAAAAAGAACTGCAGCCAGTTTTCAGTGCGGGCACCGCAGAGTGAGGACCTGTGTCATGATTCTTGCTTACTTATAGTTTGTTTACTTTGCATCCATATATCATATTCATATTTTGCTTGGGAACAACTCTGATAACTCCCATTAAGGTGCTATAAGAAATAGAATAGAGTCATCATGTTATTTACTCTAAGGAATACAGTTTTACATCATGTATCTAGGACCGCCAGCCCAACTGTCAACATCTTGCCGTTTCATGACCCTTGACCCATGACCCATTCACCCCTCCCATATCAAGCGACGGGCATCTCGCGTCAAAGCCGACCACACCCCCATCCCGAACCCATTGACTCTTCGCCTCCTGCTTCCTGTGGGCTGTCACGACCGAAAACCACCGCCATTCGTCTGAGCGAGAGCGGGAGCGCACACGCGCTCTCTGCCCAGGTCGTGGCGGCCAAGCCCGGGGGCCTGTCCTGACACGGGCCTCGCGAAAGCCCCGGTGGTCTGCCGAAATCGGCCGCCCGCCAGCAAACTCGGTTAAACCAGCAGCCAAGCCTCAGCAAACATCCCAGCCATGAGAAAGAGGCAAGAGAAAGGGCAGAGAGAGAGAGAGAGAGAGAGAGAGAGAGAGAGAGAGAGAGAGAGAGAGAGAGAGAGACTTTTTAATCTCCCATTATGTTACCTTCCAAAATACAGACTATCTGAGATCTGGTGCTTTAGCAAATATGGAATTTATTACAACATTATATGCAACTAACGTGAAATGTGAGATGGAGACGGAGATAAAGGATCTCGCTGGCTTGTGCGACAGGGCTTCTCCACCACAACATCCTGACTCCTTCAAGAATGCGCCTGCAGGCTGTGTGACCAATAGCATTTGACCCATTAATGAAGCTCACTCCCAATTGGATACTCTTTTGCTTTTTTTTTTGCTTTTTTAAAAAAATATTTGGCACTTCCGCTCTAAAAATGCGAGAATCAGGTTTCCTTTCTTCTCCGGTTCTCACGTGCGTATGCGTCTTGCCAGAGTGCAAGTTTCACAGGCAGGTTTTTGGCAGGACAGAGAGCGATTTAATGAGAGCACTGCACAACACGTTCTCCCCTGTGTGTACATTACTTACAGGTGCTTAATCTGTGTGTATCCACAGGTGTGTGTAATAAAGCACACTTTAACTTAGACGTGCATATGATTTAAAGGTGTTGTCTGTGTGTGTGTGTGTGTGTGTGTGTGTGTGTGTGTGTGTGTGTGTGTGTGTGTGTGTGTGTGTGTGTGTGTGTGTGTGTGTGTGTGTGTGTGTGTGTCTTCCCCTAGAGAACTGGTCTCTGAGGCAGTAAGAAAACACACAAGGCCTGACTGGCACAATGGAACCTGTTCAGCATTTCACATGTCGCCGTCTTAATTAGAAACCACCGTAGCCTCCAGGCAACTCATGTTCCAGGAAATGTATACGGATGAGCCTCACAGGCATCGTAGGCTGTCAGTCAAAAGCATCCAGAGACACCAGCACGTCCTGGCGTGTCCCTTTATATCCCCAAAGAGTGGGGGGGAAAGGGGAGGAGCCAAATTAACCCCTCCAGTGGGACCTGGATGGCTTTTCTAAACGAGCTGTAGTGAACACGCCTTAATCCTGGCATGGAGATGATGTGAATTATGTTGCTCTGACCAAGAAGAACAACCTCATAGGACCCAGGACTAACAGCGCAGAAAAGGCCACCCAAAAGTCAGGTTTTCAGGTTTGCTTTAGTGGTCATTGTGTTGAAGGAAAAGTTGGAACGGAAAAATAACCCAAGCTGTCAAATCCAGACAAGCACTGAGAATCAAGTTATGGGGACAGAAAGAGGAGGAACAGTGTTGTCAGACTTTGGGTTATCGTTGGTCATAGGGCTTATTTAAGTTGAGGATCTAGACACTGTGAATCTAGCCTCCAGAATGCTTGTAAGTCTCCAAGCCCTGGAAAGCCAACCAACTGATCAGCCTTGTCTTGCCCAGGCAATCACCTCCGCTGCAGTCCTGACAGTACGTCTGTCCCACGGTGTGCAAAGAACACTAGCCACACTCAGAGAGGCCAAGAGGATATTTTTTTTCCATGTGTAAGAGGGAGAGAGAGGAAGAAGGTGGAACACCTGATGTCTGACTCAGGACTGGGGAACCGTGCAGCTGTAACAACAGAGGTTAACTGCATCTATAGCGGGCGTTCTCACACACGGAGACGTACGCACAGATGCACAGCGCACATAACTACTGTGAACACGCACACAAAGACTGCGAAGTCACTTCCATGGGGTGTGCACTCACTTAAGGGTACACCGTGAGATGTTTTCCCAGAAAAAAACATGCCCAACATGATTCCACGGTTTATTCATCGGTGCATTACAAATGATGCAATCATCCAATTTCCCACACACTCACGCACATCGACCCTGAGAACCGTGGGGATGAAGAACCGAGTCACCTCGCGTGCACACGCAAACACCCCTCACGCACCCCTCCCACTCCCAAACAGCAATCAAAAATAAAGAAAAATGTACACACTCATACTCCTGCCTCTGATTCAGCTGACAGTAGCTATTTGATCCGCACTCCCACGCATGGTCACTGTGGTTACACAGATGCTCTGCAGTCATGGTAATCAGAGCTGTAAACCAGACATCTGCCGTCTGTCTACTGCACAACCTCATGAACATACACACACACACACACACACACACACACACGCACACACACATGCACACAGATGTACATATAAAAATCACTTGAAATTGCCCATAAGCCTAAATCTCTACAATTTAAGTTTCAGACAAACAACAATGCAGTGTCTACAACACACACATGCAAGTCCTTTATTTCTGACTGGAGACAGTGAAATCGAACAGCTTGATGAAGAGCCTGATGAAGAGCCTGATGAAGAGTCTGATGAACAGCCTGATGAAGAGCCCGATGAACAGCCTGATGAACAGCCTGATAAAGAGCCTGATGAAGAGCCTGATGAAGAGCCTGATGAACAGCCTGATGAAGAGCCTGATGAAGAGTTTGATGAAGAGCCCGATGAACAGCCTGATGAAGAGCCTGATGAAGAGTTTGATGAACAGCCTGATGAACAGCCTGATGTCTCTTCACACAGTTTACAAGGTGTCCTCTCTGGCACGTGGAATTTCATCACGCATCAGCTAAAAATAAATAAAACATGTCCCAAGAAAAAGAACATTCCTGTTAAATGTTTCATGGATACATACGAACAGATAGGGCTTGCAAAACTGCTTGTGAAAATCAGGAAGGTTGTCTAGACAAAAATGCCCCTTGGTGTGAAAAAAATGTGCAAAGTGGGGACATTTTTTGTCCCTCCTCATCCTCCCCCGTGCTTCTCTCTTCATGCTTGCTTATGATTTCATTAGCATGCCACCCAAGAGAGGAGCAGCCTTCACCACAGACAGGCCCTCCACACCCAGTGCACAGGAAACATGTGCTATCTGGTAGGTGGCCACAGTCTGGGAGCAGCACACACACTGGCCAGACGACTCACGAGTGGGACATCATGTGGAAAACACTACCCAGACAGGACTGGCTCACTGTGGGTGCGTGTGCTCTAGTTCGCTATCTTTATGAGAACCAGGTTTCCCTGCGGTAATGTGGAAACGTTAAGATCCTGAGGGTTGCAAGATACTCTGCTGCTCCCCACCAGGAGAAATGCTTTAATACACGGTTTACGCTTAAAAACGTAAGAGCTGTTTTCTTTTAGTTGTAGAAGTTAAAGTCTAATGCTTGATCTGGCTATAGTCATTGGGGCATTTAGGGACACAGTGGACTGCATACTCAGCTGGGGTCTAGAGGTCATGTTGGACTGATGTGTAGGTCTCATATTGAGGTCATGTTGGACTTGGGTGTAGGGATCATACTGGACTGGTGTATTGGGGTCATACTGGACTGGTGTATAGGGCACATACTGGACTGGCGTGTAGGAGTCATAGTGGACTGGGGCATAGGGGTCAAAGGGGGCTGGGGTGTAGTGGTTATATTGGTTATGCTGGCCTGTGATGTAGTGTGCAAGGTGGACAGAGGTGTAAGGGATCTGTGTAGGGATAGTCTCTGAAATGTAGGGGCCTATATAGGGATAGTCTCTGAAATGTAGGGGCCAGTAGTTGAATGAAGAGATGAAAGGCAGCTAAATATCTGATACTGGAAGTAAAAAAGTCATGTTTCCTGATTGTAGGTTTGAGCCAGGAATTGTAGCACACTCGTAGTTTTCTTGGGGTCTGGCTGGGTAACAGAACAGAATTAAAATGATTGTAGAAAAAATATAAATTGTAGAAAACTCAGAAAGGCTCAAAGCTCAAAAAAACAAGTTTTGTAAGTATAAAAAAATACATAATGTATATATTTCCACATAGTAAGAATAAACCTTAAGCATAAGTACCGGTAATTTATAAAATATGTAACAATATCCTGAGTAATATTCTTGTAATAAACCTGTGTTGCCAAAGTTAAAGCCGCCCATGCTGTTTCCCTTTGACAAGTTCTCACACTGGCAGTTGATATATATTTCATATTTTTCAAATTGCAGTGTTGAGAAAGAAAGGAGTTTTCTTAAGAAATAAAGCTTTGTATGCAGAAACGTACTTCACACACCACAGATCAGGGTGATATGAGTCTGTAGTTAGGCCAGGCCCACCATGTGCTTCAGAATACCAACATTTCATTCTCTTAAATAAGCAGAATGAAAATCGACTCAGGGGTGAGCTATTCTCCGAGATGGAGAAGTCTGAAACCTCGACATGCATAGCAAGTGTTGGCAGTTTTGAAAAGGAAAGAAGGTGAAAGGTTATGTTAGGAAGGTTAGGATCGTGCTGTTGTTTTCACTGTATTTAGGCATTTTCCACACTGAATGCTTTATTTCATGTCCTAAATACGACTGAAAACCCAAATCACCTGTTGACCCCATGTCTAGCATAACGTATGATGTCTTTAAACGGTTTACAACCATCATGTCACACAGCCATGGAGCATAGCAGGACCTCTGCTCGAAGAAATGCCATGATTCCCTGTGTGAATATTCTTTTCCAACCTCAGTTCTGAAGGTGAAAAATTCTTTTCCAGTTTTCGCCTGTTTTTTCCAAGTCCGGATACCTGCTGGTTCTGGCTTTTCAGCTACAGGTGATATCCATATATTTCAAATCAAGGCCGTTTCACCTCAAAAACGGGAGACGCGTTAATCAGATCACTATGTTTACGAAACATTCCAAGTGAAGCTGCCAGTTAGAGAACTCTGTGTATGTGTGTGTGTGTGTGTGTGTGTGTGTGTGTGTGTGTGTGTGTGTGGGTGTGTGTGTGTGTGTGTGTGTGTGTGTGTGTGTGAGAGAGAGAGAGAGAGAGAGAGAAAGAGAGAGAGGTACATGGCATGAGTGTGTGCTTTTATTAGCCGTCTGTCTCTCACCCTGGTGGAAAAACCTTTGCTAGCAACACCAAGTTTAATCCCGCAGCCCGTAAACAGTCTCGTTAGCTTAATTTTTTACAAGGTCCATTAAAGAATAAGAGTCCTCTTCCTGTGCCCCACTGCTAAATATACTTGGGCACTTCTGAACGTTCTCACTACTGGCACTGTTTTTACAGGGATGCAGGAAAGGCACCGTGGGGACCAAACGGCAATGTAATACTTGAATCTTAGGGTTGGAAATGTAGTTAAACACTCATTTACCTTTGCGACACATCCGGGCAATGATTGAACTCCCCTACCCAACACCAAAGGCTTGAGACACCAAAGGACGACAGAGCTGGTACTTTTTGGCATGGGCTGTCGTGTACGAATGACAGAGCAGCACAAGAGCGATCACAACACAATCATCAGGACGTTTTCACCAGTGTTGAATCATGGCTTTACTGGATTACTTAGTTGCCGTGCGTGACTGTTGCTGCCAAGCAACTCCCCTAATGTATGCATGACGGAGTTGAGTGGGGTGCCCAATAGTATTCAGTCATATTATGTGTCTTTGGGTCACCCGCTGAAACAGAAGCACAACTTACGATTTGTACGTTTGACGGAGTCGAATCTCTGCTGCGGTCCGCAATCTGAGATGTCTGGGGTGTCTTGCAGGTCAATGTCATTGCTATTAAGTTGTACTTTAAAGCATACTAACACCAGGTGAATAATCAGACAACAGACACCACTACTCAGGGTCTTTGTTAACTTATATCTGGGCCATCTGGTCTATTAGTCACAGGCTATAGGGTTCACGTCACCTGATCTGACTGGATTAAGTGTCCTGGATCTGACCCGCACGGCCCAGCGATCCTGATCTGTGTAAGAAAGCTGAAACAGACAGGTTGGCCCAGCTACGGCCAGAGGTGGGCCCTGTTCTTAATGACTCCTGTTTCCTGAGTTCAGCTTGGCATACAACACGAGCTCTCACAGGTCAGTAAACACAGCGAAATCCCAACCATCACGCACTCGCCCCCTTCGGCCTCAGTCAGGTCTAGAAAGGCTCTCTAACCAAAATTTCCGCAAACACGAGGTGTTGTGTTTAAAATTGGCGCTTTTGTTTACGGCCACTCCCCCACCATGTTTCGCCCTCACAAATCTTGATTTCATTGTTATTTTTCCCTTTTCTCGAAAGCCCCACAATCCCAGACTTCACTTTCCTCTCTTGAGGGTGCTTTAGGCATTCCCCGACAAACGAATGAAGCGATGCTTCAAAGAGCTCCGTGTTTCCATAGCGGCAACGCACCTGACTCCTCTCCTCGACGTGGTGGAGGTGGTCGGCACGGTGACAGCGTTGGGCTTCTTTTTGGTCCATTTGGTTTTGTTAAGCGTTATGTAGGATCGAGAATTTGCCTCAGCAATGATTTTAGAAGTAAGAAATCCTCCAGGGGCAGTCTGAGGACTGTTATTGGTCCAGATGTTTTATTCACTGGTAACTCTAGATAATGAGTGTGTCTGTTTCAGTAATGGTTTTCATAATGATGTTTTCCCTATTTATGACTGTATGTTGGGCATATATTGTTCATATTTACTAACAAGTTATGCACTCACTAGATGAGAAGAGCCACATCATGCATGTTGTATAATATAGAGAAAACTGCATAATAAGAAAATGACCTTTATTATGAAGTATTCATTTCCCAGAGATGATTTATGCTGTCTTTCAGGTATAATGACTGGCTCATGTTTTCAAACGAAAGTATAACTGAAACTGTGTGGGTGGGTGTATGTGAACACAATTTTAATCTGAAGATTCTAGCAACCAAGACACCGAGTCTTGGGATATCTTTGCTTTTGCCATTATGTGTGTGATAACCTTGGTTCACCTCTCTCCAAACTCCATCCAAATGGCATACCAGCAAATTATTTTATCTAGTATAACTAAACATCAATCTTGAGTTCATACTTGCAAAATGCCGGTGTTTTTATGGGTCTGGCACTGGACTCAAAAGCAGAATCAGTTAGAACCATCTGAGAAGTTCACCGTCTGTGCCAGACATTGTGGACATCTTTGATTCTCTCCAAAGTGAGGGAGGTTCACCCTACCGCAAAATAGGTTTCAAATGCCTTGGGAACAAGAAGCCAGTAGATATTTAGAGTCTATGAGAACATCATGGTGAGTGACCTGATGTGCCAGAGACAGTCCTGCAAAGTGCTTCCAAACTTCTACCAGTGTCAGTGTGCATCAGCGTCAGGGGCGTCTCCAAGGCCAGAAGAATTCTTTGCCTCTTTTGAATGAAAATAAAAAAAAACCTCCAGTTGCATTAAAACGACATCATTCACTATCCATATGATTCATGAGCACACATACATATAATCACATGGTCCTTAGTTTCTGTTACCACGTGTATCAATTGCATTTGGTATGCTCATTCTTTCTGGAAAAACGTACCTGTGGCTACCATCGTTTGAGACAGCAAGAGCTTGCCAAAGTTCAAACCACAACTCATGGTGGACGGTGGTGCCTGTCGAGGTTTGTTTTTAAGCACTGGTTGGGTTGCACATGCATGTTTTTCCTGATGTTTTCCTGTTGTTGTTGTGACCACCGACGGACATTATGGACATTTTCGTCAAAGTACACTACTTGTGGCAAAGTAGCATCAATTAAATTGCGGTTTGGGGCATACACCATAATAGTTTGGCTTCAGACAGTGTCCCATGAAGTGATAAACAACATTGTTTAGGTCGTGCAACCCCTGATCCAAACCAGCACATTTGAATAAACACAAATGGGCCTATAACTCAACGCTTCTCTTAACATCTGCCTGGACTTAAAGGGCAGCAAAACCATTTCATAACAGCTGTGGTTTGGTGACTTGATTAGTTTACATTACCTTTTCTGCTATAACGTGATTATCTTACACCTGTATAAATGTGAGCACAGCATATAGGAATGAAAACATTTAGGCCAAATTCAAAACAGGTTGAGGGCCAAATAGAACAGTTTTAACATGCTGCTTTTCCACCTGCTACAGTGTGTTTCCATATCGGCATGGCGATCCAGAACAATGACGTCATGACGATGAACTTATAAGTTCTACAAGTTCCCATTAATGAACTGCACGTGGGGGCGTGATCAATGATGCCTGTCGAATGGGGGGGGGGGACGGGGGACTCATGGGAGAGAGTGCTCAATAATCCACACCTACCCCTCATCACCACCCTTATGCACCCACACACACACACACGCACACACACACACACACACACACACACACACACACACACACGTTGAATCAGACGTGCTCTGGTATACCTTTAGCATGGCCTTTGTCTTGCAAATGAACCCTTGTTTTGCAGGGCGCTGGTCCGGTTTTACAGTGTCCAGCAGCAAAGCGTGTCTAACTTGGCTATTGTCATTCCAGCCACATAACAGCTCATCACCAGCTGGTAAAACTTTTCAAAGGGACATCCTCTCCACAGCCATTGACATGACTGCAGATGCTTCTTAGACAAGAGGAGGGTGATTGTAAGAGGTAAATTTCAGCACACAGCATCATCCTAAATCCCCTGCTTGTCAGAGTTGTGCAAGTGTTTTTTCAGAGATGCCTTCTTCCCCTGCTCCCTTCCCTTAATCACTTCCCCTATTCCTTTGATGTCAGCAAACCCATAATGTAGGGACAGATGACTTGTACCTCAGTTCACCATTTCTTTCAAGAGTTAACTGAGAAATTGTGACTCATCATTACTGGAAATAAAAAAAAACAACATTTTCTTTATGAGAAAAAATAAGAAGTGTGAAACCCAAACAAACCGACTGTTCCAGACATCCAGGAGGCAGAATTTTAAATTGCTTCACCTGGATTTCAGTCAAGTCCACTCAGCCACCGTTTCAGGCTTATCCAGGTTTTGTTTATTTATAGCTGAATTAAATGCGTCATACGCTTTTTGAAAAGTTACGGCTGAAGCGTTTCTCGAAAGAGTGCAGATGAGTGAGCGGTCTGGCAGGCAGAAGATTGGCGGGCTGACCACGTCTTCATGACTGATCAGGAATTCACTCGTCCTCGCTCCCAGAGCTGGCCTTCTCCTGGTCCAAGCCTCGTGTGGAAGAGCTGCGTCAAAACAAACGGCAACCAGGAAAAAAAAATGGAGGATGGAGGAAAGAAAGACTCGGCCTGTAAACGAAGCCCATGGTGTAAGCTGAGCCCACAGGGGTATTTTACCTCAGTTTTCCCTTTTTGTTTTACATTTTTTCCCAATCTGAAGCAGTTGTTTGTTATTTGTGCATTATATTTATTTATATATTTAAAATGATCAATAAACAAAGAATCGCTAATAAAATATAATGCAGGGAGGAAGAAAAACTATTTTTCAAAGCCTCCACCTAAACAATATGAAAAGGCAACAATATCATAAAGAACACAACATAATTCAATACAAATACAAAAACAAAACAACAAAGTGTAATGTGTAAGTGTGTGTGTGTGTGTGTGTGTGTGTGTGTGTGTGTATGCATGTGTAATGTATATATGACAATAAGGGACACAAAAAATAAATGCATAGACAACAGTTTTGCAGACACGTGTGTAAACACGTGTGATATTTACTACTCAAACCTTCACGTGTCCTGCAGGGTGAGAAGGTTGGCAATTATGCAAGTGATACTGGCAGGAAGAAAACAATCGAGATGGTGAGGAGAGGAACCGGCATGACAACGGTGACGAAAGAGCTGCTCGCCGAACTCTGGCGGACGGCCGAGTGTCTCTGTGTCCCCTGTAAGAATGATCACCGTCTACGTTTCTACACCGTCTACGTACAACCGTGCAAACATGCAAGACGCAACATCCGCTTCCATGCTTGGATTTTGTAACAGGATAACGAGATGTAGTGTAGTGTATGCACAGCCTTAAGGCTTCAATTAACAACTTCCTGCTGCTGTCTTTTCTTTCTTTCTCTCTCTCTCTCTTTCTTTCTTTCTCTCTTTCTTTCTAGCTATGGTTCCAGTGGAAGGGGTCAGTAAGTGGGATAAACATCTTCTGTGTTTCCTTTCTTCGCTGCACCTGCCGTGCTTGGCGTTGTCCCTGTGGGAGTCTTGCCCATTAGAGCCGACTCTATTACACGCAAGCATGCCGGGCATTTTCTGCCATTAACCGCACGTATCCGTTACAGCCTCCGAGTCGCCCGGCGCGGGCCGTTTCCCGCTCGCCGTGTCCAAACACGACCGGAGGACATGTTGCACAAGACCCGTTGGGAGCCTGCAGGGATTTGGGAGGTCCGGAGGGATTTTGGGAAGGGCGGAGGGGGTATTACTGGGATTTTCCAGGCTCACCTGTCTTCGCCAGCTTTCGCTCGGCGTTAGCCCTGGCGTGGCGCGACACCGTGTCCCCCCCCTCCCCCTACTCCTTGTTTCCCACGTTCCCCTGCCCGTGCCCAGGCATAGGTTGGGTGGGGTGGTGGTGGTGGGGGGGGCACATGGACCGGGTGCGTGTGAATGCCGTCGGTTCTCACTCTTCGCCCTTATTTTTCTGGCTGGGGGCTCACGTCTTCCGATTCAGTCCAAAAGATCCGTCAGCGCCGCTTCCTGAGTAGAGCCACGTCCTGCGCGGAAGGGTGGGGGGTCACACGACGGGACGGGTTAAAGGAGACCGTGCACCCGAGTGCCTGCGTGTGCAAAGAAGATCTAAGAGCTGTATGCAGGAATGCCACCACTATGTAAAAGTATAGACTCTGGGCAATGCTGTGAACTCCTGCATTCTTTTTCTACTCAAAATAAACAGCAGGAAAGTTGCAGTGACTGTGCTTGGGGACCGAGTAAGTTATAGTTAACACCAGTACCAGTGGTGTTGGAGAAAGGGTCAGATATGACTGGTAATGTAAGGGCCAATGGTTGCTAGCTGCTTTCCTAAGTGCCACTGTAAATACTAGGCACTGAGGCTATGGAAATTTCACATTAGGGCATACGGGATCAGACAGCTCTTCCAAACACCTGTGTGTGTGTGTGTGTGTGTGTGTGTGTGTGTGTGTGTGTGTGTGTGTGTGTGTGTGTGTGTGTGTGTGTGTGTGTGTGTGTGTGTGTGTGTGTGTGAATACACCAAGCCCTGACAAGTATTTTAGACAAACCCCATTGTGCCCACACACTCAGAATGGGCACAGAATGGCACTTTGCCTGAACCAAAATGGGACCTGCTGGAACTATCACTATTCATATTTATGATCTAGTTCAGCAGTGTTGTTACAGCGCCTTCATTTACAGAGCAACATTTTACACTAGACGTTCTCCACTGGCTCAGACCCTTTGCACAAGTAGCTGTAATACACGTGTAGTGCGTCTTTGAATAATGAATATTTCAGACAGTTCGTTTAATTGCACCCTGAGGGATTATCCTGTCTATCTGAGTGTAGACTTTTGCAGTGGTGCTGTATAATCTAAATAATTGTGAAGCTTTTTGTGACACATCTGATATCCATTTACTCTTTTCAAGGCTCTCACAGCTTAGAACTTCAGGGATCCATTAGATGTTGTGTAGAATTTGTTCTGTTCTGTTATTTTATTGTTACGATGCAGTGATTTAAGTATACTCCCGAATTTACTGACTACTACATTCCCTGTTCAGCTGCCACCTCTAAGATCCACTACATGTAGTTACTTTGAGCTTTTGCCATCTACGTTTTGCTATGTTTGTAAAAGAAAAGGCTATGTCAGTTCAAAATGAAGTCATCGTAAAGTGAAGCCATTAAAGATGGGTCAAAGAAGTGGAATTACTCGCAGTGTCGAAGGATGGCTTTGGATCTTTATTAAAAGCCTGCCGTTTATTCTTCCTAAGCCAGGGTTGTGGTCAGAGCCGTTGATTTTCAAGACAAGCATATCCTGTCATAAGCTTTAAATAGCTGCATTACACTCTTGAGTCTTTCATCAGTGCCTTGCCATGAGATAAGACCTCGTTTGTCCTATAGCTATAATGTCTTTCTATGCCCTGGCTGTATCGAGCTCTGAGGGTCTTTTGGTGTGTGCTTCTTTGGGGATTCCCAGTTAGGCTTCAAGTTTCCATTTGAAAGCCGCCTAAAAGTTACTACCGCTCCATAAAAACTCCATAAAGTTTGGACGGAGAAACCCTTCATGTTCAGCTTTTAACTTAAGGGGTGTCACTGAAGCAGAATACACGGAGCATTTGATCCATAGCTCCCCGGTACTGGCACTAACTTCAGACCGGGCTTGGTGGACCTCCAGGGAGAGAGGGCTTCCATTCCAGAAGGCAATAGGAAAAGGCGGAGAAGGTCTTCACATTATGGTCGAGGATGGGTTAGTAAGTAACTGCACAGCTCTTCACGATGAAACCGTTCGGGCCCCGTGAGATTAGAGACGGGGAGAGAGAAGGGGCTGAGGTCCAAGTATACCCACACTGGCTCCAGTGGCCCACATATGGTTTAGTGGTTTGAAGTGTATGGTGGAGCGATGGAAAAACAGAATAGAAGCTGGAGAAACTTCTGGTTCTGCTGGTCCCCTGAGAGCAAAGAAAGAAAAGAGGAAGAATATGAGGAGGTGAAGGCAAGTCTCCTCACTTCCTTTAGGTCCCTGTGCTTTTCTGCTAAAGGCCAGGATAAACGTACATCATGCATTATTATTGTAATATTGCTCCCTCTAGCCCAAAATCATTCAGATTCATGGAAGGTGCAAAAAGAGACAAAACAGAGTCATCTCCCTACTGACACACACACACACACACACACACACAAGCACATATGCACTACAAATGATCGATGCTTATTTTGTATTAATTACCCATAGTTCTAACACTGCATGTTGACACACACACACACACACACACACATACTGCTATGTCCACGCACATGTGTGTGATACTCCCACACAACCCCTAATGGCAGAGAATTTCCCCTCTAGTTCTGCACACACAGCACATATACATCTTACCCTCATACATCATCTGTGCATGTGAGGGGTGGTAGATGGTCTGTAAATGACAAAGAGAGAGAGAGAAGGAAGATCCTTTGTGTACCAGTTTCTCACACACCTTAAACCTTGAGTAACTAATATCAATGGCTCTGGAATTGAGCGGTCAACTAGGCCCTAGTTAAGCTCCTAGTGTATCATCTTGACTGCACACGGTTATGTTGGAGTGGAGTGACCACTGAGGACTGGATTCATCATAAAATGGAAGCCCACACTGCACCGTGACAGTTATATGACCAGGTGAAGGTGCGTGTATGGAGAAGGAGAGCTGCTCAGTTTGGGTCAGGACGGGAGTCGTGAGTTTGGCAGAACCTGAGAGCAGCTGAGACAAACACAGATTTGTCTCAGCAGCTGAGACAAACACAGATACAGCCACATACAGGAGTGTGAGCGTCTTTATGGGGCTTTCATTCAACCTGTTATTATGGTACCATGTCCACTCACCCGTACTGTAATGTCTGTAAGAAAACAACATCGTTTGTCTCTTCAAGTTTTTCAATTTTAGTTAATGGTATTTTGTATATACATGTTTCTGTGGGACATCTGGAGCCCAGAAAGAGAGAAAAACAAAACTCTCTCTATCCCTCTCTCTCTATCCCTCTCTCTCTCTCTCTCTCTCATGATTTTGCTTTATGACCTTTTAAACACAGAGGTGTTTGTCCATGACCTACACGCTAAGAGGCCAATATGTCAGCTCTTCTCAAACAACCTTCGTGAGCTACTTAACACCTGATGGTCCGAGTGTGTGTGTGTGTGTGTGTGTGTGTGTGTGTGTGTGTGTGTGTGTGTGTGTGTGTGTGTGTGTGTGTGTGTGTGTGCAACCAGCATTTCTGACATTTTGAGAACATCCATCCACAACGAGAAAATATTCTTACACAAAGTACACTGTGTTTCATTAAAGACGTAAATGATATAATACGTGGTTCAGTGGGGAGATGGCCTTAAATACAGTAATCCAGCCTTTGTCAGTTTGCGCGCAAGTGTGTTATGGAGCCTTGTTGAAAGACAAACAGGAGCAGGACAAGGGTTAACAGCAGCCAGACCTGCACTGGCCTCGTAACCTTCTGCCATTCATCATGAGAAAAAAATCCCTCCACCTTAATTTCATTTCCTTCTGTGGGAGAGAGATATATGTCGACAAAAAGGAAGAAAAAGAAAAAGAAAAAGGGGAGGGGGGGAGCAGGAGGACCACAGTGCTGAAACGTGAGCGTGGAGGAGAGCGTTCCTGTCCTTCTCCAACGCTCCTCCAACACCAGGCCACCCTCGGCTTCTTCTCGCTCACACACTGGACGTTCTTCTCCGTAGCCGAGCGCGCAGAGGTCGAGTCCTGTGCCTGGATTGGCTGGAGAAGAAGGAAGACGGTTATGACGTGTGACGTGGTCTTCAGGCCCGGTTGAGAACATAAACCATGGAGCAGGAGACGGAGTGGAAAACAGATTCCCACAGTCACATTTCCCTGGAGTCGAAATACACAGAAGAGCTGAAATGACAAAAAAACCCCAAAGCACACAAGGCCCATGCCAGTGTATGCCAAAGGGAAATAGATACACTACAAACTCCAAAGACTCCCTTGGACTCCACTGTGTCTACATGCCATCTTGTTAGCATGGAAATTTCATCAACTGAAGTCATATTTAAACCACCGGGCAGTTTCTGTTGATATAATCGAGTATCACAGCTATGTGCCTGATGCACACAGAATCATGTACTTTGCTGAGTATGTATTTATTTTAATATTCTGGTACAACATTTATTCAGAATTGTACTAAATGTGGTAATTATTTTTCATTTTGATTTTCAAGTGTACTGTAGGTGAAATACTTTAGAAATATTTAAATATTCCTGTAATATCATGACAGGAATTGCTTACAATGAGTGTCAATATAATACATTGAAATCTGATGTAAATGTTTCCTGATGTATTTATAATAGTATATGACACTATATCAATTTGGATTATTCAAAGTTAAGGTCCACACATGCTTTATGATTATCCATTAATGAATGCAAGTGTTAATGCAAGTGTGAAACACCTTAAAAATAGGACACTCTATTTTCATTTTTCATATTAATGTACTACATGTGATGCAAGTTTATTTTACATTAAATGTGAATATCAAAATTCCTATAGGAGAAGTGATGTATTTCAGACCTAGGACCATTTTAGCTAATTGCTGGAATAACCCAAATGACAAAATAATCTTTCATTTTCCACATACTCCACCTGTGTTTGGATGTGAGAATACACAGCTCCATTTGGCATGTGTGTGTGTGTGTGTGTGTGTGTGTGTGTGTGTGTGTGTGTGTGTGTGTGTGTGTGTGTGTGTGTGTGTGTGTGTGTGTATACACCTGCTACACACAGGAACAGTCCTAGCTTCCAGCATGTCTGAGAACATCTGGTCATGTATAATTTCAGGCGTGTATGATGCATGCACCACACACACAGATACAGACACATAAACACACACACACACACACACACACACACACACACACACACACACACATTGGCCAAAGCTGATTTCCTTCAACGGTCTCCCGGGAACTTTGCGTATAGTTTTTATAACTCTGCTCTTCAGGGTCAGCTCTGCCTGCATAAGAAATTACATCAGAGTTACAAAACCCAGACATCCTGTAAAAGCACACACACACACACACACACACACCCACAGAGCAGGTGTCTGGTGTGGCAGCCACAGGCCCTCGTGTGTCTGTGTTCTCTGGGCTTTTCCCAGGCCTGCGTCTGAAAGCTTTCTGCACTGAGGACACAGCTGAGAAAAAACAAACAAACAAGCCAGAATAACAAGCCAGAAGGTCATTTAGACCTTGACCCTTTGACCCTACCTTGACCCTTTGACCCTTCAGAATACAAGGGATCCACTTGAGAATCCAGACTCCTTCTTGATCCAGATTCTTTCTTAGTCCAGATTCATTTCCGTTGGTTTACATTTATTTCTGAATTTTTATGCATCTCTCTCACTAAAACCATTGTAAGCCTGACACGTAACTCTATGCCAGCGTGTCAGAGTTGTCCTCGGATGTCTTCTGAGCATGACTGAGGACCTTTCCTCAGTTAGCTTGACTCCATGTGTGCTGACATCAGCCATGTCTGGTCAGTGCAGCCCAGCACCACAAACAGTGGACCGAGGCTCACAGACAATGGGCAGCTTGAGAGCGGCCTGGTGAACCCCGCACACACACACATAGATGAAGGGTGACGCTGCAGACCAAACAGGCAGTCAATTCAAAGCTGATCTGATGAATCAGGAAGTGTGATTAGTGTGTGTGTGTGTGTGTGTGTGTGTGTGTGTGTGTGTGTGTGTGTGTGCGTGTGTGTAATAGAGCAAACGAGAGCTATACAGCCCCTTCTGACTTTAGCACATGCACATCCATTCAAATTCATGTCCACAGCATCCAAAGGTCTTCCGATTATCAACTAGAAACATGGTAATTGTTTAATTAGCTGCATTAGCTTCGGTACTTGTTCACACCTGTCAAGGATTATTGGAGTTGGATGCGCATTAGGATAATGCATGCAGATAGTGTTTTGAGAGACATGTCAGGTGTGCTAATCAGGGCAAAGTCACTCAAAAAGTGTTAGTAGCTCTTCAGTCAGTGAGTGGGTGGGTGTGTGTGTGTGGGGCGGGGGGTGGTTAGGGAGATATGGGCTTAAAATGAAAATAAATCCGACCCTGATAACGCAGAAGCTATGATTGGGCTTCATTATCCCACAGGCAGCCGTTGTTTTTAGGAATAATAGCTTGTGATCCGATGGTTCTGATATGGTTCTCTCTGGCTAAGGAGCAGTTCTGAGATTTGGAGAGGCAACATCTCAGCTAGTAGTGTGTTGTTCCTCATGCACAGTCACTGCAGCCTAAATACTTATTTTTAAAAATCATACTAAAGTATCTGAGAATGGTCAGAATACTTCAGAATACTGAAGTGTGTGCAGTATGTTCTCATCCTAAGCAGTGGATCTTCTAAAGCTTTATATCTTTTGTAGATGTGTAATGGGTTAGCAGAGGTGTTTTTTTTTTCCTTTGGGAGTTTAACAACCAGCGTAAGCTCTTCAGCAGACTCTCAGTACGCAGGGTGTTTGCAGGGGTTTGTGGGAAAAAAGTGGGGGTGGCAAAGTGTATGTGGGACAGAATCAATGCCAGATGAGGTCATGGCTCGTTCCGCTCAGGCGCATGATGTCGCATGCAGCTGTTCCCATAGTGACGTGGTGGTGTTTTTACAACCCAACACCGTGGCCTTCACATGACAACTACGACAAAAAAAAAAGTAGGAGTGAAAAATCCCCACGCCAGTTCATGGACGTTTTGTATCAGCAACCTGACAGTGTGCTCCAACTGTATCTAGACGAGATGGGGGAGGAAGAGAGAAATTAACATAATGACCGTAAAAACCCACATTCCACCTCCTCAGAATCTCCATGACTCACGGTGCTGTTAGCAAATATGAGGGATCAGCAGTTTGATCAACTTCCCACACACACACACACACACACACACACACACAGCCAACACACTTCTTCACACTCACACCTAAACACACTTAGTATGGTGCACTGGAAACCACACAAAGAAATAACACAAAAAGTCCCACAGACATTCAGGCACTGCTCCCACCATCTGACGAGCGTTGACCCCTCTGAGGCCGTCGTTGACCGACCGTCTCTATGCAGGTTGTCCTCAAAAATGTAGGCCTGGTTTTCCCCTTGATTGACACAGAGAGATGTCAGAGTGTCCCGTCTAGCCGGAGTCTAGCCGCAGTGTCCTGTCTAGCCGCAGTGTCCCGTCTAGCCAGAGTCTAGCTGGAGTGTCCCGTCTAGCCAGACTGTCCCGTCTAGCCGGAGTGTCCCGTCTAGCCACAGTGTCCCGTCTAGCCAGAATGTCCCATCTAGTTCGTCGGCTCCGGCGGAGAGGGCTGGACGTGCATCTCCACCAGGACACTACTCTGACACTCCAATCACCAAATTACACAAAATCACGTTTGTTGGATTTGGAAAGTAAGCATATAATAAACCAGTTGCTCAAATTATGAAGGATCTCTGTCTGAAACCTCTTGCCTCTTTTCCAACCTCGTGTGCTAGGTTTTATGTTATCTGTCATATTTTAAATTTAAGGCTAAAGGAACAACTGTAAATATCTGTAAATAAGGTGTCAGCAGTGTATGTATACGTGTGTATGCCAGTAGTGTGCAAGTAGAAGTGTGTGTGTGTGTGTGTGTGTGTGTGTGTGTGTGTGTGTTTGTGTGTGTTTGTCAGGGTGTGTGTGCGCACATTTTACCCACCGCTGTTCTTTTGACACACTACACTGAGTGTGATGTCTGGTTGGAGCAGATCTACGGAGGCACCTCACACACACCTCACACACACCTCACACACACCTCACACACACCTCACATACAGCTCACACACCCCTTACACACAGCTCACACACAGCTCACACACACCTCACATACAGCTCACACACCCCTTACACACAGCTCACACACCCCTTACACACAGCTCACACACACCTCACATACAGCTCACATGCAGCTCACACACTGCTCACACACAGCCAGTGATGTCAGTAACGCGTTACTTAGTAACGCGTTACTCTAATCTTACCACTTTTTTCGGTTACGAGTAATATAACGCGCTACTACTTCCAGTCCAGTAATCAGATTAAAGTTACTTATCCAAATAACTGCGTTACTATTTTTATTTTCCCTAGTAAAAATATATATTTTTGCTTTCTTCTTGGCTCAGTTCTACTTTTGCGTCTGACCGTAGCGCTCGACTCCGCACGCGACCCTGTGAAGGCGCGAGCACGTTTTACAAGTCATTTTTTGCGTGTCCTCCCGAAACGATATGTGGTAGTATAAAGAAACACCCCTCAAAAACAGGGGGCTCAAAAACACCCCCTACCGGCCGCCTCCGTCCACAGCAGCTGTTGTTGTTTGGTGACGTCATGTGCGTCCCTCAGGTGGGCGGAGCCCGTGCTCCGTCTCACCTGAGGGTCGTTTGTTTGCCTATATATGTCTTGTCTTTGTACCAGTTGACCGCTGGTCATTATATCCTTAATTTGGAGATATTGCACGGGTTTTTGGTTTGCACACTTTCTATTAAACCATCCTTTTTCCCTGAGACTTGGCGTGATCGCTTCCTTTTAGTTCGCACACCCTGCCCGTCACAACCTGAAGAACTTTAATGTTGCTTTGTGTTCCACGTTTGAAAAGTGCTGGAATTTTGACTAACGTCGCCTACTTTAAAATGCTTGAAATTGTAATGGTATTTCGTTTCACAACAAATAGCTGTCTGACTGAACAGTTCGCTTGTATTACGTTTACAAATAAATTTACAAATAATACCACGCAGCTACACAAACGTAATGTCAGGAGATACTGTAGCGACTACTACTAGGGGTGGGCAGTTCGATATTTATATCGATAGTATCGATACAAAGGTGAGGATCGGTATCGGATCGATACCATGGCGAAAATATCGATTCTTTTGCTGCAGTTTAGAGATCTGCGCGGGACTGCTTTTTTAACCCCGCTCCCGCCCGCACCTGCTTGTTTTAGTCCCGCTCCCGCCCGCACCGGCCAAAAAATCGCTTGTTTTAATCCCACACCTGCCCGCCACATACACAATTCTGTCGCCCCCCGCCCGCAATCCTAATATGAATTGAATTAATTAGATTTAGTACTTGAAATTTTCTTATGTATTTATTAAAACAGCAATATAGCGATGGATCGCGCTGTCCCATTTCTTACCACAGTCCAAACACATGCCGTCAGGTGACGTACACCAACACTTTCTGATATCAATCACAACAAGCCGATTTCCCTCTCCATTAATTACAATGGAATATGACTTCCATACATCAGACTTTCCTGTAGTTGGCTTAATTGTGGTGTATTCACCTGTTTTAATTGAATTTTCCACAGCTGAAACTGGTTGACCGTCTACAGCAGGGGTCGGCAACCTATGGCATGCGTGCCACCATTGGCACGAGGCATAATCACTGGCACGTGACATGCTGGACCAGCATCAGCAAAAATATATATAATTTAATATAAATTATTATATTAATGGATTATAATTTAAAGTAAAATGTACCCCCCCCCCCCCCCCCCCCCAAACGGTTTGGAAGTATCGGTATCGGTATCGGTATCGGTATCGGCGATACTGACTAGTATCGTATCGGTATCGTATCGATACCAAAATTCTGAGTATCGCCCACCCCTAACTACTACTCCTCACGGCGAGTCTTGCCCTTTAAGTGACACTGGGGGTGGGCGGGGCCTGCGCGCTCCAGGGTTGCGTTATCAATAAAGTTTCCCTCCTCGGGATTTTTGGATTAAGCAGTTTCTGTCTGCTTCAATACATTGTTACTGTTAAAAATGCACTTCCAATAAAGTGAGTATTGGAAAAATTATTTTTGCTGCTGAATGTAACTACTAAAGTAACTTGTAATCTAACGTAGTTACTTTTAAAATCAAGTAATAAGTAACGTAACTAAGTTACTTTTTCAAGGTAACTTAGCCATCACTGCACACACCTCACACACACCTCACACACACCTCACATACAGCTCACACACCCCTCACACACACCTCACATACAGCTCACACACCCCTTACACACAGCTCACACACAGCTCACACACCCCTCACACACACCTCACATACAGCTCACACACCCCTTACACACAGCTCACACACAGCTCACACACACCTCACACACACACCTCACATACAGCTCACACACCCCTTACACACAGCTCACACACCCCTTACACACAGCTCACACACACCTCACATACAGCTCACATGCAGCTCACACGCAGCTCACACACAGCTCACATGCAGCTCACACACAGCTCACGCAACTCACATGCAACTCACACACAGCTCACATACAGCTCACATGCAGCTCACACACAGCTCACACACAACTCACACACAGCTCACACACAGCTCACACACAGTTCACACGCACCTCACACGCAGCTCACACACAGCTCACATACAGCTCACACACAGCTCACATACAGCTCACATGCAGCTCACACACAGCTCACATGCAACTCACACACAGCTCACATACAGCTCACATGCAGCTCACACAGCTCACATGCAGCACACACGCACCTCACATGCAGCTCACACACAGCTCACATACAGCTCACACACAGCTCACATACAGCTCACATGCAGCTCACACACAGCTCACATGCAACTCACACACAGCTCACACACAGCTCACATGCAGCTCACACACAGCTCACATGCAGCACACACACAGCTCACATGCAGCTCACACACAGCTCACATGCAGCACACACACAGCTCACATGCAGCTCACACACAGCTCACATGCAGCTCACACACAGCTCACACACAGCTCACATGCAGCACACACACAGCTCACATGCAGCTCACACACAGCTCACACACAGCTCACACGCAGCTCACATACAGCTCACATGCAGCACACACACAGCTCACACACAGCTCACATGCAGCTCACACACAGCTCACACACAGCTCACATGCAGCACACACACAGCTCACACACAGCTCAGACACAGCTCACATGCAGCTCACACACAGCTCACACACAGCTCACACACAGTTCACACATAGCTCACATACAGCTCACATGCAGCTCACATTTATGCCAGTGTAGCAAATCAGAGGCTTAGTGTTCAAAACTTCCCAAGTGTGGTAATCTTCACCCAGCGAAGATCCTGTGTGAGGTTCTCACACAGAAAAGCGTAGAGGAGGAAAATGCCAGATGGATTGTTGACAGAAACCTTTATGGAAACGAGCGGGAGGTCAATTGATTTTCAGGGAAGGAGTCCAGTGTGATGGCAGTTGGCGAACCTCCATAGGTTTATCATTCAAGGTACAATAACAGTGATAGTGATAGTAATAGTGATAGTGATAGTAATAGTGATAGCATAGCTCCTCCATTCCACACATCCCCTGGCATGTGCAAAGAAGGATTTGCATGATTTGCATGATTGTCAAATGTACTAGTGTCCTTTAAAATCAACCATACCTCTGGATTTCCCCAGTAGTTTATTACTCCATGTTCCATATGGAGAACAGAAGCTTCAGTTACCTGCTCCTTTTAGAATACAGTCGGTAGTTTATGTAAATGGTGCAGTGTGTTGCGTCTGCAGCTCATCTAAATAGTGATCTACGTTGACCTGAAAAGTTCTTTTGTAACAATCACTTTTAAGCAAGAAAAAATATTGCATTGTTCAGAATGTTGATTATTGCTAGCACATGGCACACTCTGAGCTCAGCATTGGCAGACTACAATCAGGTGAGACTGAATCAAAGTCCTTTTTTTACTCTTAGTTCAAAGTTCATTCATGTGACTGCAATACTGGCTTTAACCAAAATAGAAATGGACGTGATCTTGGACACACTACAGTACATCTATTCCCCCACATCTCCACAACTACTGGCTAGACCAAGAACAGGAGCACAGAGACGGGTCAGTAGACTCATGCCTGGAGAAAGCCATTAAAGGCATTCCTTCAGACAACGGGACACCTCCACTTAACCTCCCAGTGGAAGGGTTCACCCATGACATACTTCACTAATCCACCGTCAGGGTGGCTGACGTTTGAGGATGACACGCAGACAGTTGCAGACAGAGAACTGCATGCAGACAGAGTACAGGCGGTCAGCTTTTGAGGTTAAACCTCTGCACGACAACATAACACCTAACCCTGATTCTACCCCATACCCAGGCAAGACGCAGCAATGCAAGCCAGCAACCCCCGGCTCCTGAACAAGCGACACGCCTTTAGTTAACAGGACAACGCCGGGACAGGCTTCGTAGGGCTTGTCTCGGAGGATTAGAGTAGATTACCTCTGAACATCATGTAATGACTTTCCTTGTTGTTATTAGCAGTTCAGGGATAGCTTTCATTCCAAACAGATGTGGTAAACAGCCCAGGGAATAGACTTGTCTACATATTTGATCTAATTCTTGGGAAATGTGTCTGGTTTGTGAAACAAACTCTTCCATGTCCTCATAAAATGCAGCAGCTTTAGGAAAATAAAATGGATTTATAATATCTGAAGGTTAAAGGAACACTCCGGAGCCTAGCTGTAAACATATTTCATTTAGAATACAGAGCAGTGTAAAATAAAGTACCTTGAGTTCTTCAAATGTTAAAATGTGTCCTTAACAAAAATCTGTTTTAGAGATACAAGCAGTGTAAAAATAATAATAATAACAACGTCCTGGAATTATGCCCCGTGTAAGTCATTAGTGGGTAAATTTTGGCCTAGTCTGTAAGTCTAAAATCAAACATCTGACAAAAAACAATGGAACACTTGTAAAGTGTCCTGTGTATTGTGTGTTTGAGATGTACCACTGCAGTGTTCCTTTGACCTTTGAATTTTATAATAACTTTCATTCTTTTGAAGCGTTTGCCTTTTGCAAGGCCTCTTGGGGCTTTTTTTGTACATTTAATAGCTGTAGATGTTTCCCAATGCAGACATACTCCTTGAACTGTGAATACAAGTCTGGTCAGTTTCTGGGCAAAATATCTAGAAGATGTTTTCTCTCAAAGAAACAGCTGCATACAGTGTTTGGTATAAGTACTGTAAGAATTCTGAGATCCTCCAGTAGAACCCGAATGGTGGCATTAATGTAATATGTAGCCTAAGACATATCAAGACTATGGATATAAAGAGAAATCAGGACCTTTATGTAGAACAGTTTTGGCATGAGATCAAGAAAATAAAAGTGAAACTCAAATCCGGTCCTGGATCTCTTCGCCTCTCAACCCCTCCCACCCCAGCCGTGGTGCCCTGGGATGGGCAGCTCTTCCTGGGAAGGTCTTGGCGATTGTTTCACTCACATGCACCACCCAGCCCGTTTCCTCGGGAATGGTATCCGTGGACGACAGCCAGCATGTCATGCTATACAGTCAAGGAGAGGAAGTCGTGTCAAGACTGCCAGCAAATTAACCCTTTAAAGGGCCTCAATGTCTGACCGCCTTCGGTCACTGTCCAAACCTAAAAAGAGGACTTGGGTTGCTGGTTGTCTGATCCATGGACTACAACATCCCTACAACGAGATAAACTAGCCTTCACTTATTAACATATTAGCATTAGCATAACCCACAGAAAGTTCAGCTGTTTAAGCATTAGCGTATTTACATTAAAGTCTCTCAGTGTTGAAGGGCATTATTAACAGAAGAGTATTAATATAAGTGTTCCTACATATTTGAACTAAAAAAACATCTAGCACTTTTCATGATAGGAAATTAATTTTAATCAGGTTTGTAAAGCTTAACATAAATAGGTCAGAGTTTGCACTTCCTTCAAAGTGATTAGTAGCCTATAGGCTACACAGTTTAGAGGATAGGCATCCTTTAAAAATCACAGATGGGTGCCTCTTACTGTTTGTCCCGTCATATGAAGTGTGTTAGCGACAGGGTGTGAGAATGCGGATACCCCCGAGTGTCTGCAGTTTGTTAAACTCACATTCCATGCCAAGCTTATACACTTAAACAGACATTGAACTGGATCTCATTAAACAGTGAGCCATACCCACAACCCCCCCCCCCCACACACACACACACACACACACACACACACACACACACACAGTATAGCCACTGACCTTTGGTCCCTAAAAAACAGAAGTTGCAGTATTTAAGCTACGATGACAACACCTTTCAAGTGTAAAGGACTTTCAGGTTATTAATGTGTTTACAGTAACTTCTTCTCTCTCTCTCTCTCTCTCTCTCTCTCTCCACTAAATGGTGTTTTTCAGCTGCTGTGAGGATGGATGAAGCACGCCAACATGACCCCCTTTCCAGAGTGTTTACAAAGCACACAGTCACATGATCCGTCAGCCTACATCCTGATTGGCTACCTGTAGAGAGGGGTGTGGCTCCAGGCGGTTTGTCTTAGGAATGAAGACAGAAAGTGCAGTAACCTCTACTCTGACCCGTGTGTGGCGGAGAAAGGGAGAGGGCCATTTGACAGAGTCCAGGTGTTGTGCAAAGCTGGTGCGGTTTATGCGGGACTTAAAATAGCATGTGTGGAGTCACTTCCTGCGCATTTGCCATACGTTTGATGCAAGAGCTGATTTCACCACCAGTGGACTCATTTTCCAGCAAGTGTGAGATCAGAGTAAAGATCTCATCAAAGACCGTGTGTCGTTTTATTTACTTTGTTGTGGAAATGACATCTACAGTTAAACACTGAGGGCACAAAGAGAAGGGAGACATGGCAGGGCTATTAAGTAGACATGCCGAGGTGTATTTGAGAATATACAAATGTTTTTGTGTTTTTGCAGGGATGAAAGCATAGCTCCCTGCTCACAAAGACGGAGAGGTGCTTGGGTCAGAGGTGATTCATCAGCGGCTTTCAGTTTAAATGCAGCGTCCAGTGTGATGGGGCTGAGGTCGGACCGGCCCAAGTCCAAAAGTAGCGCGCTGTTAGCCAAAGTACATAGGAGTGGTGAAAGAGAGGAAGGCACTCCTGTGTGTGTGTGTGTGTGTGTGTGTGTGTGTGTGTGTGTGTGTGTGTGTGTGTGTGTGTGTGTGTGTAAGGGGGAGAGAGAGAGAGAGAGAGAGAGAGAGAGAGAGAGAAGCTTGAAATTCACACGTGAAGGCAGGAACAGTAGGTCATGGGTGCGTGTGTGGGCCGTTTCACATATAGGAGACTGGATTTTTAAATAATAAGGAACATACTTGATGTGGTGGAGCACAGCGTGGGAGCGCGGTCAGCTCTCTGGCTCTGCTGCCGTTCATCAGGGAAGCCCTCGTCTCTCTGTCTCTCCGTCTGCTCCGTCTCTTTGGTCTTTAATCATTCTCCCTCGCCCTCCCTCACCTCCACACCTCCACTTATAAGCTCGAAAGCAACGCTCTTATATCTTTCGGTAAAACACCCGCGCACGGGGAGACGCATTCCACAAGACTGGTGTCTTTTGGGGCGTCTGCTTCCACTCCCCTCCGGCCCGTCAGCACCGCCACCTGGGTTTCAGGAGGAAGGTTGGGTGGGTTAAGTGGCCTCTGTCGGTCAGACAGGAGGAGAAGCTCCTCTCAACGGCACCGTGCTGCCTCGGTGCAGGGAAATTCCCGTGCTGGTTTTCTCAATCCCACCAACAGCTCCACTTCCTCTGCATGGGTCACCGAGAGCTCACCGGTCATCCTGGCCATGGTCGCTAGGACGTTTGCCTTACGCATTTACTTCACGCCTGCCCTGGATCGGGGACCTCAGCGTGACGGCTTTCAGGCACTCCTCAAATAACACCAAAGGCCCCCCCTTTTGTTATTTCAGTGGGTGTATTGTTATCCATCGTGCCACTTAACAAACGTGTCTACATATGATTCCGTTCCCCACCCATAAGGTCGGGAGAGAGTACATTTTTCGGTGAAATGTTTTTAACAACCTCAACCAAACACTCCAGGTGTTCCTACGAAAGGTGTCCTCAGGAGTCAACAATCAAAGGGTTGGATTTTGCTTTTCAGGTATTTAAGCGCTATCACAATATCACACATAGCTTCGGATCACGCAAATGCCAAGACGTCTGCCAGGACTGTAAAAAACAACCATTTTGATATATTTCAGCCAATTACAGCCAACAAAATACCTGTGCAAATTATCCATTCTCACTCATCTTGGCTGCTCCGACGAGCCCATAGCGTACGGTTTTGGCACAGGGCCGGGCGGGGGAATCCGCACAATGAAGGCACAGGGGCTGCTGTCTTGCCTTGTCTCGTGCGGCATTCCAGACGTATCCCGTTTCATCCACGGATTTTGACATGCCCTTTTTTTCCCTCCCCAAAACAAAGCGGAACTTCACGCCCGACTGCTAATCACAGCCGCGTAGCATCCACGGCGCGTTCCCAGTGTGCAAAGTCCTCCAACATGGGAATTATCTTTACATTAAATCGCTGCATAGCCAAGAAACCTTGCTGCCATAACTGAAGAGACAAGGACCACCAAAGCACTCTGGCTGTCCAGTGACGTTTCAGCTGGAAATACGTTCTTCCTTGCCAGGAGACGATCCTCATGGCTTGGAGCTTTGGACAAAAATCTTGAGGTTTTGAGAGACGTCATTAAGCACTTGCATCAACAATGTTTAAAAAGCACTTAGGCATGAAGAACATGGATATGCTGGCATAGGAATATGGTGAACAGACTGTTCCCCAATGTTAAACCAATAACGATAAAAACTACAAGATGCTGCATTTGGAAGTTATATGTATGCGTGCAGTTACTTTGGTGCAAGCCCTGCCACTAAGATTATGTGGGACGAGATCTTGACAGGAGGATGCCAGAAACTCAATTGTCAATGACAATGACTGATCCATTAATCAGCAACTCCACAGAGATTAGCTTCAGTCTCTTGGGCTCAGTCCGAAACGCCGTACTTAAGCAGTACGCACTAGATTTCAGGGCAGTACTTTCTGCTCAGCCGTTAACGCAATAGCCTACGTTCTTTTAGTTTTAGTAGGCGACTGGGCAGTATTCATACTACGTCCGCCATTTTACCTATGATGACGTCACACGATCAAAGTTAAATGCTCCATTTGAATCATGGGATAGGAAAGTGTGCTGCAATTGCATACTTCAAAATGGCTCCCAATTCAGTAAGCCATCTGGGTACTTTTCACTTACCAGGCCCGTAGCCAGGGGGGATCGAAGGGTTCGTTCGATCCCCCCCCCCCCCGCCACCGCACCCGCACCCTCTCTCCGTACACACATGCCCCTCAAGATAGGTAGGCTATTCAATGAATGAATTGTTAATCTCCGGTGAATATACAGACAAACAAATAAGGACAGCAACAACAGACTCACAACAAACTTAACAGTGTTGCCAACTCTCACGCAATGAGCGTGAGACACGCGCATTTGACCGTTTTCACACGCTCACACGCCATACATCCGATTTCTCACGCTGAAAAAAATCTAGTTTATTTATCTTCGATCTACATCTATGATTCGGGTTTCCATCCAAACCTTTCGAAAAAATAATGCGCAATTTCCAAGTTTCGGCAGAAAAAATGTGAATTAAGCCTTGTTTCCATTCATTACAGTTATGCGAATAAACTTTAGATCACGTGAGAGGACGCCAAACAATAGTGGTTTTACGTCCATCTGGCAGTTACGCATTTTTGCACGTTGAGGTTGTGAAACATTTTTTTCTTTTTCTTTTCTTTACATGGAGAAGTTAAATTCAATTTTTGCTCTCTCCAGAACTGTTTTTGTATGCATTTGCCATCTTTACATCGCGATCATGTACAGAACCACTTGACTTGAGGCATGATACGTCATCGTTTATGCGAAAAACCCTTTTCCATCCAGTTTTTCCGAATTTTGGCGATGCGACAGTCTAACTTTTCCACCTCCTCCTAGCGTAAACATCTTTTTGCAATATTTGGTCTTTTTCCATCCAGCTTTTTTCATGCGCATTTTCAAAATGCGCAAAAACTCGGTGGATGGAAAACCCACTGAGTTACTAGTTCGCTCTGGCGCCAACCACTGGTGATCGATCGCTATAGGCGCAGCATAAGACATAACCCCCCCCCCCCCCCCCCCCCCCCCACTCCACTTTTGGGGGAAAAAGATCCCCCCCATCACAATGCTGGCTACGGGCCTGCTTACTGTTTAATGCATACTATGTACTCGCATATACTACCTTTAATCTCATACTGCTTTGGCGAACTGATTAGGAGGGAACGGCATTTCGGACGGAGCCATTTTTAACTGGTGGAATTACTTAACCTAGAATTTTTTGCTTAGCTGCCTGGTGTTATTGTAGCTTCCTCTATTAACACCTGTAAATGCTTTAAGGACAAGTCCACATTTAGCTATGGAGGTTATGTTCACCATAGCGGCAAGCACTGCACTGAGCGTGAGACACACGCATCTGACCATTTTCACATGCTCTCATGCCACACTTCCGATTTCTCACGCCGAAAAAAAAATCTAGTTTATTTACCTCTGATCCACATCTATGATTCAATGAGTTACTAGTTCGCTCTGGCGCCAACCATCATCGATCGATCGATTGCAATATCACAATATAACACTTAATTTGTGACCATTTTACACCCCCCCCCCCCCCCCCCGGTAACAATTTACGTTCGCCACCCCCCCGCCCCCCCTGTCAACAATTTACATTCGCCACCCCCTCCAGGTTCAAATCTCACTCCAAGCGATCTTGAAAAGTTGGCAACCCTGCAATTCTCTCAATAGAATATTTATACTATGGAGTATTTAATTGGTTAATTGGTGATGTATGAGAGCAGTAACATTTGTGGAGGTACCAGTGTAAAGAGCAGATCTTAGGGATGATATGAATTATTCAGAATGGCAATTCACTCGTTTTGTCTTTGAAAACACCTACTCTTTTATAAGCTCTCAGGAATGCACGTTGAAGGGTTTAAAATGGGGCCTGTGCCTTCAAATGCCTCGATCATAAACACTCCGTATGAAAATACAGACCCACCCTCCAGTTGCTCCAAAACAATGTAGTGATAGCTAAAGTTTTAAAGTTATCCAAGTGCTGTATCCTGGCATTTATGCTGATATGCTAAAAATGCAAACCATGAAGTCAAACTTGATACATTTTTCTCTAGGAGAAATAAACAACAGTAATTATTATAAGCAATGCACCACGGAGAGACCAAACACAGATGTAGCAAATCACCTCAGCCTCAAACCAAGACCGACTTGCAGAATTACTGATTTAACCATTTATTAGACATTTTAACTCCAAATTGTTAAGTCTCCATTTAAAAGTAACAAAATAAAAGAACTGAACCATTTTTTAACACAACTTTGGGAAACTTTGGCACCCATTGAAAGTGTGAGGAGAAACTACAATGACTAGATGTTCACACTAGACAGGATTCTTCCGTGCGGGTGTTCGTCTTTGGAAAGTTGGACGCTCGTCTCTTGGATGTCCCCTAATGGCTCTGTGAACGAGGGAGTGGAGCCGGATACAAACGCAGGAGTCCTTTGAAGTCTGGAAATTACACCCAGCCTGGACGTGGAGACCAACCCATCCTGATGGGAACGTAAAACTCCGGGATCAGATCATTGTGATAGCACAGCATACTTGGCCAGATTTTCTCCCACATATATTTTCCGTTATGATCTGGACTGTCATAGTTGGGTATATCATAAATCAGATCAGGCCATGGATGATAGACGTTTCATATCATTCTATGGAATGTGCCGAGTGATTGGTCATCCATTTTTCTAGAGCCCTAGGAGACGAATCATTGGTCTAGACTAGATAATCAGCTCAAATGCTCTAGAGCCACACAGAGGTCATGCAGAACACTGGATCTAGTGGCAGCTTGGGAAGCAAGCAGGAAGAAACAGGAAGTCAAGTTGACTGTTTAAAATGTTCACAGTGGACACAAATGACATATTTCCTAGCATACTATGATAACTGCATTAGTATTAAGTGCATTAGTATTAACAGTTTTAAAGCAGCCAAAGAATTCCGTCTCCTACAAGTGGCCTTGTGCAATGTGTTGAGTCTTGAAAACATTCTTCAGGGGGGATTTCTCCCCCCTTCCTATCTGAAATAACTGAAATTAAAATGATGTCAAACATGTTAGAAAAGGCCTGACGATGTAAAACAAGCATCCAAAGGGCCAGATCTTTTCCAAGTCAAATCGGTTCCCGTGACTAACATTGGGCCCAGAATGTTAACACTCAACTAACTCTTTCATGTCCAGTCTTGTGGATGTTAGCATTTTTATAAACTGACTGCACCATTCACTTTCATAACCCTGATTCACCAAGTCATGTGACCATTTTTTCACTGCTCTTTCTCCAAATTCAGTTTCTGATGTCTCTCCAAGCTGTCACGTTTCACACGGAGCTCCCCTTTAAGTGTGCGTTCTGTCAGCTGACATGTAACCTGACTGTTTGTTCATCATAGTGATAGAAATGCATGAACTGTCTGTAGAGACATGTGCGGGCAGTGGTCCTGATATGACCTGATATGACCCTGGCAAACTGCAAAGGCACGAACATTTGTCATTTAACCCGACAGCTTCTATTTATGTCTCAGCTGGCAAGAAGCTGTATTACACCATCACAGATGCAGCCTGGAATCTGTTGTGATCCCTTCAGATTCACTAGAGGAACACACAGGACAGTCTCTCATAATGTAAATTTAAAAAAAGAAAAGAAAATTTTATAAAATGTAAGTTTGTGGGTTCTGCTCCACTTTGATTGGGTTAGGGTTCCAGAATGTTAGGGTTAGGGTTCCAGAATGTTTAATCGGCCAATCAGGAGGAGCAGCGTCATAAATATAACACGGTATAATATACAATGGCCATGTTTACTTGCATGTTATATTAGCTGGGGAAGAATGTAAAAACTGAACAGCCTGGTGAAACTACTGGACAATTTTCTTAAAGAAGTGTACAAACTCAACTAGAAAATCCATCTGATATTCTCAGCTCTCTTGTAGACTTGCTGAGGTGTTATCCCAAAATGATATGATGTATGCGCTATGTATCTACACATACAGAGAGCAGTGTAGTTTCATTTGAAATACAAATTAGAAAAAAACAACAATTTAAACACTTAGTCTGCTAGTTTATATATTTTCAGTCCATTCAATCTTCTCTTTTTAGCATTTATGACTTAATATTCATACCTGTTGTTTTGATTTGCTTCACTTTGTTCTGATTTGTTTTGCTTTATGGTCTATCATCTAAGTGATCAGGACAGGCAGACAGATGGGATGTACGACTCAGTGACCCCCCCCCCCCCCCCCTTAGTCGGGAGCAGACAGGAATCTGCGCTTTGTCATTTTTGACAGAGTACGACGTTTGCATAGGGTTTGCAGCTCCACAGCAGCTGGAGGTGATCCAGCTCTGAGACTTTCAGTGGTAGCTGACCTTCTGCTCACGAAACAGGAGACCTGGATCTTCTAATCAGATCTCTGGTGGAGTCTGAGGGTTTAGCCATAAGAACAAATACAGGATGTCACAAACTCTGTCTGGTGTAAACTCGGGCCTAGGGAGCACACACAGCTTAACTATTGGAGTTGTTTTTGTTTGGACGTGGACAGCAAAGTGTAGAAGTATGATGAGCATACTGAGAAATGCTTTAATGAGGGTTCTGCATTCAGCTGGTGGATTTCAAACGCTTTCAGTTCCTTCAGCCAATGTTTCTTCCTGCTTTGCTCCATGTTCCAAACTTGTCTGACCTTTTAAAACTAACCTGAGCAGATGTTTTCAGACCTGAAAATAGTTACATAGCACTGGCACATCTAAACGAAGGACTTCAAAACTAAAACCTAAGTTTAATGGTTTTACAGCCATTTGGAGAAACAGAGCAAGACTCAGAAGCACATAAACTTCCATTCGAGTTTGTGTAGCTGTAAATAATTCCATTGAAATTTGGATGTATGGTCTTTTGGCATTTTTTTAAGTAGATGCCTTTGGCGAAGGAGTTTGTTGACCGAAAATGCAATGCATTTCAGTTCTGCTCACATGAGCAAGGGTGTGGGTACAATTACTTTAAAAAAAATGACTAGCCATTGCCCAGACAACTGTAATTACTACTGACATATTTTGGCTTTGGCTTGGGCATATTTTGACTTAGTGCAGCGGGCATATTTACTAAAATCTAAAAAAAATTAAATATTTTTGTGTGTGTGTGTGTGAGAGAGAGACACAGACAGACAGACAGATGGAGAGAGAGAGAGACAGATGAGAGAGAGAGAGAAACAGATGGAGAGAGAGAGACAGACAGACAGATGAAGAGACAGAAAGGGGGTAGGAAAGACAATACTTCAATACTTTTGGCTGCCTCCCCATATATATTTTTTTGAACATCACTTTTACATGTCCCGTCATCCACTCCATTCAATCCAATTTTTGCTCTCATGTTTCCTTTGTGTCTTTATTACTTTCTCTAAAGCTCTTTACGTTTTAATGTCAGGCAATGGCAGTTGTCAAACAGTCCGCTCTCAGCTTAGGGGGGGACATTGTTTTCAAGTCAAACTCTATCATGCATTAATCCTTTTTCCCACCAACTCCTTTCTGCTTAAATGGGCCCAGCAGGTCCTCCGAGATTAACGGCCTGAATGGGAATAGCTGAGTAGACCTTTGCCACTGTAAAGAAAAATGACTAGTTTATTGCTCTTTCATGGGAGCATGAAGGAATATTGAATACCTCAAGGGTTTATTCAGGAAAAGCCTTAATACTTGTGTGAACTACAGTGGAGATATATTGATGAAGTTCCACTGTGGACTACAGCTGATTACTCACACATGTCTGTAATTCTGTGATGTCACTTAGCAACTCGTAGATCGTTAAAATTAGTCGGGGGGTATAGCTTCACAAACCTGAGGTAAGTGAGCTAAATGTTAATTAGCTAAGTGTGGGCTCAGTTACTGTAGCACTGGGTGGAAGCGGTATGAGTCTGAGGAGAGGAGACGAGTGTCTTCCAGTGGTCTGCGTTCCTAGGAAAGTCATCGAGTTGAAGCAGATATAAGTGTAGTAAGCCTTTAATCCCCTCCGTCATCCCCTCCCCCGCCTCTCAGCACTGCCGGACTCCTGCTGTCCGGTGCAGTCTCTCTCACAGACCAAAGGGGAGTTCTGCCCCAAATTTGTCTTTTTTCGCAAATGAAGCTGAAATCGGGCTGCTTTGAAGTGACTGCAGACAGATGATGTAAGTTTAAGGTAAACAGTCCAACTTGGGAAACGTAACACGTTCTGAATACTATAACAGCGCCGAATAATTATTTTTGAGTTCTCATTTTGAGTGGAAATTTCTTGTGACACGCTCTGCATGAAACATCATCATTTTTATGTGGTCATATACTCTGGGCTCCATGTTATTGAGGTAATGGGGTCACGACCTTTGACGGACTACCATCTCCCAGCTAGCCGTGACTTTGGGACAAAAACAAAAAAGCATCATGCTTTTGCGAATGGGCTGGAAGGGAACGCAGAGAGGGATTGTTTAATGTGCCACGGAGACCAGGAGCCAGACACGGTTCTTGTATGCATGACGCAGACGTATGTGGCCATGGATCGCCATGACATAGCAGGATGAAAGCTGGTGAAGCTGTATTTCAAGTGCACACACACTGTTCCTGTAGTACCGGCACACACACACACATTAAGACGTTTAGGTTCGACTGCTTACCCTCACGAAAGGATTCTCTATTCACATGAAGGACAAAAAAATTACAGAACAGGGAGTTTTTAAATGTTGATTGACCACTAGTATTTGTGATTATTCTCAAGACCAGTCCTAATTCTTGTATTAGAGACCATCCATTTGTCTACTTTTCTGTCTCTCTCCCTTTGTCTCTCTCTCTGTCTCTCTTTCTCTCAGTCAGCTGAAAGCCATTACCCTGACATGTTTCCCCCCTAGTCATCATCAGCCATGTTGGGATTTATGTGTGCGCACCGCAGCCCTGTGATAACTATAATCATCACGACGGTTTGTTTTGAACTGCTCGGCACCAAAACTGAACCGTCTCTTCCACTGAGCAAGTGTATTAGCCCCCTGTGATGGGCCAAATGATCTCAGCACATAGAACCACACCCAGCTGCTTGGTGCATGACCACTTGGTGGGCCTTACAGTTGTCCTACCAGCATTCTGATTGGACGGCCTGTCACCGGGGCACAGTGGAAAACGCATGGTGGGTTTTGAAGGTAATCTTGAGGTAATCTCTGCCTGCCGCCAACATGTTGTTGGGATTTAATTAACAGTCTTTTCTGTTTCCAAGCAGATGAATATGGAAAAGTCTGACATGAATGACGCATTGTTTCAGGACGAACCATGGCCATGAACAATGATTCAAATCATCTTTGTGAAATAGTTGTAGCAGTTGTGGCAGTAATTAGATTACTGATATACGCAAAGTTAACACCCACTGGGACAAACATTTTTGCAAATGTGATTACTGACTTCTGATGCCATTCTATTGACGTACTATGGAGACTTGTCTACCAGAGAGATGTGTCTACAATGGAGATATGTTTTAAAATAGTTGCTATGAAAATAATATTAATTCTACATAAGATTAGCTATGCTGTGCTGCAATACACAATATACACCTGTTCACATGGACCCAAAATAAACCAGAACCAATTTTTTTTTTTCTTTGATAAACCAAAAATTTTCTGTATGTGGAACGAGGGTCAAGGTTCATAGAGCCTTCACACCATGACCGGAGAGTCCAACCGCAGCCATGACGGCATGTTCGGACCATCGGAGAAGTACCAGCAGAATACCAGCGGCGTTCCAGCGGAGTTCCAGCAAGGCCGGACAGTTTTCCGCTCCTGACAGTCACTCGGGCTCGGCTTTTGTCTCCCGCTCCCACCCCGGCTGGCGTGTGGAGACAAGCGGCCCGTTCATGAGCCAAAATCAGCCCGTCGTTCTGCCCGGGTCATCGTTTCTCAATGCATCTGACCTCAATCAACAGGCTTGCACTTGAAAAACAGTCAGAACGGAGAGACTGCAGCGGAAGCCGCTACGCAGGGAGACAACGGCCTCTTTGCACTGCACTCAATACCCCCATTGTGTGTGAAATATGCTGTTTTCACTGAGCGATATGGGTGATTAATCAACAGAAGATGACTGTGGATGTGTGATAAATAGCTCTGGACGAGGTCTCCTAAAAACTCTGAAAGATGATGTCATAAATTTCGATTTCAAAGTGCAAAAAAAAAAAAGACACATTTAAACTGAATAAGCAGTTTCACACCTTACCAGCTCAGCACAACTCTAGTTTTTGAGCAGGTGAATTATTGCATCAGTTGATTGTGGCTTAGGACCAAGACGCCTTCAATAAGAGTTTCCAAAGGAACTTATTCCTTTAAAAACAAAAAATCCTATAAGAGCACTAGCCTGTTTTTATTTGGTGTTGTATTTTCTATAATAAAATTAAGAAATAGTTGTCTCACATGACCACACTCCTTTGTGGCTCTTGCTGTGTTTTAGACCCCTTACACATACAGTTTGAATGCATCTTCATACACACACACACACACACACACACACACACACACACACACACACACACTGTGTCCTGTACCTACATCCATGTGAAAACTCAGTGAACCCCACGTACATATAGAAATATCTTCACACATACACACACTATGTCTTGTACACACACTAAGTGACTAAACCCCTTACACACAGACATCTTCACACACACACATACACACACACACACACACACAGCATCTTTTACCCACACCCATGTGGGAACACACTAAACCCTTTAGACACACCTTCACGCAGACACTGTGTTCTCCACTCACACCCATATAGAATGGCACTAAACCCCTTATACACACACTGTGGTTCCTGTCCCCACGCCCATATGGTAGGTCACTAAACCCCTTACACACACCACGCATCCCTAACCCACGTCCATGTGGTGGGTCACTCTGTGGGGTTTATGCACTGGGTTGCACTGCTGGTGATGATAAAGTCCGGGACACATGTGGTCACCGGTCTGGGCCAGCCAGGATGTGAAGCGGGGCGAGCAGGCCCATCTGTGTGTCCATGACGCGAGCACACACACGCGCTCACGCCTGCTTCCTTCACTCTGTTGTTTCTGTTGCTGTTGGTTACTTGCCCTGATGAACAGCACGTCGTCGGTGTTTATAAAACACGGCCTTGTGGGTTCCATTATGTTAAGGTCCAGACATCTCGCAGGCCCGGCCCCTGGGATTCAACCATCATCCCGCATCACTTCATCCTAAGGGCTGAAGACTTTCAGAAGGTTCCCGCTAACACTGCTAATGCTGTTGCATATTTATATGTACAGAGCATGTCCTGCTGGTTTGTACTGTCTATAACCTAGTACCTGGGGATTTCACATATACAGGATCATAAGAATTCACAGACACCACCTTGCGTGAAAAAAGGGTTAGCAAGGGTTAACAAACGGCTAAGACTAGCGACTGACTTAACGACCTCAGCTTCTCTCCTGAGTTGATTCCCATGAAGCCCAAGACATTGTGTTCATCACGCTACCGGATCCTGTCTCCACTTAACATGCAGTTAGAACTTACGTTGCTATTGTTAATGATCAAAGCCCTTCAAAATGATGACACCCAGACAAAAGCATGACTACAGGGCTGTATACGTTTCCTGATGGTTCAAAATGCAATGGACACTTTAATGAATTAGTTTACAAAGGACAAGCACAAGCAGGTTTTTCCCAAGTGGGTTCCTGCCTACAGCATATGCAAACGCCGGGGTGTGTCTGTCTTCTATCACTGGTAGCTGACATGGTTTAGGAGCACCCATCGCTAGAAAGTTGGGTTTTGAGTTTTGATGTCTTCAATTCATTCATTTAACCGACCTCTCTGACCTATATAACTGATTCTGAACTTCTGACCTATGTGCTACTATCTAGGATACATTTGAGCAGACTCAAAGCACTTTGTAAGTCACTCTGGATAAGAGCGTCTGCTACATTAATAGAATTAATAATATAATACTAATCATTATAATTACTGTGAATTACTGTGATGCATTACAATCAAAGTTACATGGCAGGAAATGCCAGGCAGATTTAAGCTTAGAGTTACCCACAGACCACAAGAGCAATGCAAAGACTTTATGACTATATGAAAGCAGTTTTATTGTTGAATACCAAGAACAAGCCTGTCTACGTACATGGATTATTCCTCTCTATAGGCTCACTGGTCTCAGTACTACTACAGTCTGCTATCATACATACGGGATAATATGTAATATACAACACTAATATGTGTTACACATAAATTCTTCTTCTTGATGGGAGAAGTATGTATGGATTGTCTTTTTGACTGTGAGTGTTGATGTATAATGGAACTGAACACTCTGGATGTCCGCGTCACCTTCGTTCATGAAGTCCCTCCCGTCACCATTGAGATTAGCGCTTACTACGCTGACACCGGCTACACACTCTTGAGTTTGAGTGAGTCTGAGTTACACTGTGCAGAACTGTGAATGTATAGGATGGGGTATAAATGAAAATCGAACAACAGTTGTCCCGCCTCTTTGAGCGTTGTGGAGCCTCTTTGCCCACAGGCACGCCTACAAGCATGTCGTTGGCTACGCTAATTCCTTACAGAGGTCTGCTCCAAGCACTTTTACCAGACACTCCCAATAACTCTGGGCTTTGAGAAACGTAATGATTCCGAATGGATATCATCACGTTAAGTGTTTACACAGTCCTCTAACAGGCTCGTTCGTTAGCAAGCTTAAGCTTTTTTTTTTTTTACCTCGCAGAGAAGAAATCCTAAAGCGTGCCGTTTTACAAAATGCCATGTAAGATTGGACTGTCGTGCACATCTGCCATTTATCTGGGAGGTGTTGGCTACAGTGAGTTGTTTATATAAATGCATTAACCATTTGCTCTTCACAGCTAGTTGTGTGTCTCTCCAGTCGACGGTGACGGCCCATTTGGTATGCTGCATTGTGTTTTAGGGAATCGCTTGGCAGTGTGCGAGCGTTCTTGGGGATGTGATGTAATGGGCGTTAAAGCTGCGGTAAACTCTGATGGAGTCGCGGTGCGGCCCTGTCAGCGCTGCAGATCTAGGATCAGCCATCTGGCATTACTGGGGCTGGTACATGCACTGACCTCATCAGTTGGACGGCACGGGTTTCACCGTGATGCTAAGCTCTCCGTCCCACACTCGCACGGTATAAACACTCGCGCGCATATTTTGTGCCTCCCTGTGTGCATTGTAATGTGCTTTGCGAGCCCGTGTGGTGAGGAACATTGGCAGGATTGCAAGCGCACACTCGCACGCACACACATACGCAAGTTCCTCCAGGTCAGTGTGTGTTTATTGACATTCTTGTTGGTTGTTTGGCTCGTCTCTTGAACCTGGGTTGCCAGGTTCACTCACTCTGAACTTTTAACCTAATCACTCACACTTGCTTTGCTGAAAGCCCATGGGGGACATGGTCACGCAGGACTTTCATACTCTCAGGCAACACAGTGAGTGAGGAAGGAGCTCTGTGTCTTTATGTGTGAAGTATCTTATACACACACACACACACATACACATTTATACATATAAGATACACCCATGAGCTGATGAAGTGAACACTGAAGAACATGCATGTGGTCATTATGAGATCATCTGTCTTTTGCCCAACAAAGAGAGCCATTAGCTGTCCTGCATAAATACCTTGCTGCAAAACCCCAAGGCGTGGTGCAGGTTTCCCAGGCAACAGTGAAGGCACAATGAGGTGAAGGTTCTGGAACATCCCAGAATGCGACGCAGACGGTGCTGTTTGAAGCTTTGCGTTGAGTGTTACGCACATGCGTCCCTGTTGTTCAGAACACTTATGTAATCTGGGTGGAGAAGGAAACACGAATTCCAAATTCATTTCATAGCATTTCATCGCCACGTTCTTTTTATATTGACAAACACTCATGCAGGGGACACACCCCCCGACAGATAAAGTGTAATCTGGTTTCAGTCCTGACCTCGACCTCGAGGAGGGTGAGGATGAGGATGGGCTGGGTGAGCTTGGCCAAGAACTTAGATCTAAATGTACAACTGCAACTCGGAATTGTGCACAGCTTACGCAACGGTGATTATATCAACATGTTGAATTGATCTATAGTTTTACAGTGACGTATAAAATAATGCATCCAACGCGAAAGCAACAGCGCAAGCACACCTTCCCTGCCTATCATTTCACAGGACCTCAATGAATTCTGTGAAATGGGTTTTAAGATTTAAACTTTCCTGCTCGTGCAGTTATTTTATTGCCTCAGCTGGATTTATGGGGGAAAAAACTTCAAGAACCCAAAGTTTGAAACCTTGTAAAAATTCACCAGAATGTTTAACAAGACAGAGGCAATTAATCTGTGGCTTCACAACTTGTCCTGAGTGCTACATCCGTACTGCAGGGGTCAATAATAAGCATCAAGAACTTTTGACTGGTTTGTTTTTAAAATGTTTTTTAAACTGGACTGTAATATCCAAGGCCCAATTAAAAGATTGCCCAATTAAGTGAATAAAGTGTTGAGACATGTTTGTCTACATGGATAATGAAAAATATGCTGCTTAAATAGTTAAGTTCCTTATAACATGGTTCCTTTATGTAAAGCTTTAAGGTGGAATAATTTACAGGAATGATTATATGGTTGATTCAGTCACTTAGGTAATGTCAGAATGTCATCTTTCATCAGTTATGTGTAATTTGACAATTAACTGTAGCTATATAACACATGATCTGGTGAATGTAACCAACTAAAATGTAAAAACTCTGAGAAATGTATTCAAATCAACTCCACCCAACAAGTAAATGCTGTTATTATATTGTACAGTCCCTCAATCAAACAAACCAAAGATGGCATTGCTTATTGCTAACATTTAGCTAATCTGGTAGAACATACTATTAGTCCAAAGTCGTAGGTTGAACCCCAGAGAGCACGTGTACTGTCATACTGACAAGGGTGGACGTCCCCTTGGATAAGAGCGTATGCCCAGGGTTATAAATATTGAGTTGTAACAGCGGCCAAACTGATCACCACATGGTCTGTCTGGGAACGCAGTGAACTGGTGCAGTAATGCAGACAGGGCTGTCAGGGCTGTCTAAGTTAGTGGTGTTATATGGACCAGGTTACTGGGCTATATGTGAAGGAAGGCAACCTGCCATTATCTGCGCAGGATATCAACAACAGACAACAGGGCCTAGGAGTGTGATGGTGTGTAATATAGACCTCTCAGAAATGGAAACTGTGAATTTCACTACCGCAGCAATAATTATGTGTATGTCTATTTTCTACAAGGTTTTCGGTTGCAAATTTATCATTGGATTTACAGAAATGTGTTTTTAGCTCCCAGATCATGAAAGATATAACTTTAAAATGGTTGAAAATAGAAGTATATAAATAGCAAATAAATAAATCAAAGAAAGCAAATAAAATGTATAAATAAAATAAAATGTGTGTGTGCATGCATGTGTGCATGCATGTGTGCATGCATGTGTGCGTGCGTGCGTGCGCGTGCGTGCGTGCGTGTGTGTGTGTGTGTGTGTGCGTGTGCGTGCGTGCGTGTGCGTGTGTGTGTGTGTGTGTGTGTATGTGTGTGTGTGTTTGTAAGTGCACATGTGTATCATTGCATTCCAGGACACACACACACACTGGCTGGCCCCACGGTCAGCAGTTTATTTTTCTGGTTCTCACCCTTTATTTTTCTCCAGCCGTGTTCAGTGCTGGCCTCATAACTGCAAGACATAAACACACACGGGCTCAGAACAGTGGCCTGACTCCTGTTGTCACATGACTCCACAGGCTTCTAAGACCCACCTGCTGTCTTCACTGTTGCTGAAAAAAGTCTTGGTCGAGATCAAATTTAACATAGAGCGACTTCCATTCGGTTTATCAAAGTGTCAGGAATGGATCTATTAGTGGAAGCGATCTGAGAAGCTTTTGTTAATGTGTTGACTTAAAATAAATTACAGCAGCAGTCCACACAAAATGGAAACAAATCTATATATCATCATGTCTGTTCCACTGTCTGTATTAATCTATATATCACTATATCATTTAGGAGCAGCAGTTGGTGAACCATTGCAGTGGTCATTTGAGCTGTTTTTTCTGCCCTTCTGTCTTTTCCCTTTTTACTTTCTCTCCCCCTCTTTTCTCTCCTCTCCTGTAAGGTTCACCTAACTCCAATTGTTGTTATCACTATTATACTTTATTATACAGAATTGTTATCATTTGATCCATACATATAAAAACAAAGTTGTCCTCCAAAGATGGGGGGGGGGGGGGGGGTGGAAAAAAAAAAACACAAAAATAAATAATTAAATAAATCACAGTCTGTCTGTTCCACAGTCTGTATTAATCTATATATCACGGTCTGTCTGTTCCACAGTCTGTATTAATCTATATATCATTGTCATTGTCTGCTTCACACACACATAACCAGCTACCACATGAACCAGCAGCTGACTTTGAACTTCCTGGAAACATCTCACCTTACCTACAAAGAACAGCTCCTCACATACTGAGAACTCCTGGATAAGAGTGAAGCTCGTGATGAAGTATTTCCTTGTTGTGTGATCTACACCACACAAGCAGGTAAATAACACTCTAAATTCACACCATACTCTGCACACATGAACAAAATAAAAGTTCAATGATGGAATGTCACAGTTATTGGGAGTTGTTTTGGCTTGGCTATACATGCTATTTTACTGCACCATATTTCTCTGGGAAGCGGTACAAATTCCATGAAATGTAGAATACCCCACCCCAATGGCTGTCCGCCATCACACTGATCAAGCTATACCACGGCACTATAATGATAAATGCATTAGATGTTAAGCAGAATTATAACAGCTGGCCACAATCATGTTGCTCACTATTATTATTGTGCAATAAAAAGTGTCCTAACATCTGTAGGTCACTCTGACAGGCACTAAGGGCCATTGAAAGAAGACGATATATTACCCAGCATAATTCAGACTGTAAGGAATTAAACCCTAAAGGGCACTGGAAGCTCAACTCTGTTCGTCCCCCCATCATTAATAAACTCAAAGTGCTGAAGGACAAAATCAAGCACTTGGCATAGTAAAATGCAAGAGGGGAGCCTCTTTCTGAATGATTGAAAGTGCTCCGGGAGCATAATGCAAGTGTGTCTCTGCCAAGTATAGTTTGGCAAAAGAAGAATGGGATGGAATCAGGGTTTCTTCAGGTCACAGTGTCAGTGCTTAATGATAACCACCAGTTCTGAAGCCCCAGTTCTGAACCACCAGTTCTGAACCACCAGTTCTGAAGCCCCAGTTCTGATGCTCCAGTTCTGAACCACCAGTTCTGAACCACCAGTTCTGAAGCCCCAGTTCTGAACCACCAGTTCTGAACCACCAGTCCTGAACCACTGGTTCTGAACCAATCAACTGCTGCTAGTAAGTAGCAATAACAACTGAGAGTATCTCCACAGGCGTCCTCCCACACTATAGAAACCGAATTGTTTTCCAAAGACAGCTATATGGTTTTTGCCTAAACCTACATGTTTGGCAATTGTCAGTCACGTAACAGCACTGTCTGTGTGTGTGTGTGTGTGTGTGTGTGTGTGTGTGTGTGTGTGTGTGTGTGTGTGTGTGTGTGTGTGTGTGTGTGTGTGTGAGTGTAGGGGGGGGGGGGGTTAGAAGTGTTATAAGACTGACACAAACGTTCGTTTGAATTATCGAGTGTATATGTGGTATACTTGATACCTGAACTATTCAGAAGGTGCTCAAAAACATTAGATGCATGAAAATAAGTTTACAGTACAATTAATTATTTTCATGAAAAACTCTCAGTATCACCAGATGAATGGTGAGCATTGTGCTGCATCATCAACATCGGACATTTAGCTGCAGTGCATGAAGTTCTCGGCTGCTGGAAGCCTCGTGTTTCACTCTCCTCTTGGGAAAGGTCGTTTTTAGGACGCGTAGCTTTTAGAACATGAACAATCAATAATGTAACGTGACCCTGAACTTCAGTGTGCTTAAGAGTTCTGAGATCAGACAAACTTTCACTGTGAAAGACCCTTACAGGTCCGAGTCTTGCGTCTCTCATTATTTATGAGAACTCTTTTGCCTCTTATATGGCCCACAAATTTTAAGCGACGACATGACCTGTTTCATCAGCTTGCTAGCTTGGTTAAGCACTTAACTGCCCTTATCTCCAGTATATGGCTTTCCAGGAACGGGCAGTTTAAAAGTCAGGAAGTTAAAAAGCAAAGCCCAGTGCTATATATTTAGTAAATATAAACATGCTCCCAACAAGGATAGCAGTTAACTCAACTAGTCTAGTCTAAGATGGCCATCTTAGACGATTTTAGACTATGTGGTATCTGATGCTCTTTAGTGAGGAAATGCCAAAGAGACCTCAAAGACTAGATTGTATCCTTACTTCCTAACTAGAGATAATTCAGTTTAGTCTGCTGTATCGAGGATTTGTCCTTTCCTCCCAACTTGACTTTCATGTTCTACTTGAACGTTAGGCACTGCATCCTGTGTTTGGCATATTGCCCTGAACTGTCAGCATGAAGCAGGTATGATGATGTAGTGCAAAGCCTACAGACATCATTTTAGAATTGGCACTGCCCCAATTCAAAGTTATGAATATAAAAATATATGGGGTCAAAATTTGTAAATTATTTTCAGATGAATTTTTTTCATAAAACTGGGAACCCAGTTGTATACCTTAAAGGACCTTAAAGGTATGTGTCCAGATTTGTGATCATCAGCTGTTGAAATGGGTTTTGTTTAGAACAATTAAAATTCTCCTTGGAGGATGTGCCTTTTAAACTCAGACTAATCACATTTTATTCAGATATTCCTTCCAATAATTCATAATTAGTAGTTGAACAGGCAATTAAGTGCAAACGAACAACACACACAGCCTTCTGGACCGGTGAGAACCATCTCATTCATGATCGTTAACATGTGGAAACTAGACAGTATGTTGTGGCTAAACATTCAATCACAGCTTAGTGTGATGTGTCACAAATTAGACTCTGTGGTCGACGCTGCCTCTCATTGAGTCAGCGTGGTCTTGATTTCCATGCATCTTTTCCACTCCTAATTGCAATGTCATTACGTAAAACCATCTTCAAAAAGATTAGGAGACATCTGAGGGGAGGGGCAAGAATATCAAGTCTACCATAGTAATAATCTTTGAGTGAAGTTTAAAGTAGCTCTGTATAAATGCCATATGAACTCATGCAAACTGCCCCCTGCCCCCCTGCCCCTCCGCCCCTTCCCAGCTGTGTCCTGGGCATTACAAGACTCCACGTGGCCAGTCAAAATAACCCAGCGTCGTTGCTGTAGTTTCAGCATCAGCAAACCTGAACCCAGTAGGTTGGCATATACTTAACCCCACTTAAACATCACGTGTTGCTGTTGTAGTGGTTAGCAGAGTTCCCCAGATCAAAGGCAGCCACTGTTGTTTGGTTAAAATGGCTGAACCTTCTTCTCCCTTTTTAGGTGTTTTGTTGCTATACTTTAGGGCTGGAGTGGGCCCCTTTTTCAGCCCGGGTTTCATGCCCAAATCCGGCCCACTTTTTCCAATCGGCCCAAACTAGAGATTGACAAGAATTCTCCCGAATCTCCCGATTAGCCACTCCGGGCCTGCTACATGGTTCCAGACCTGCTACATGTTTTAAGACCTGCTACATGGTTCCAGACCTGCTACATGCTTCTAGACCTGCTACATGCTCCCTGCCTGTCCGTACCCTTGTTTTTGTTTGCATAGTCATTTGCATCCATCAAGTTAAAGTTCAGCCCTGCTTATAGTCCAGCCATGTGTGCTCCTGGACACGGTGGGTAAACAAAACGTTGGCCCCTGTGCTTTCATTCCATCATCTCTGGGAAGCGGAGCAGAAATCCCCAGTGAAGGCGTGTTATTGGGTCAGTGCTGACCGTGCAGGGAGGCTTCTCCAAACCCCACAGGGGCCACTGCTGAGGACCCTTGACCAAGGTGCTTAACCTCAATTTGGGTTCTGGCACAAAGACAGATGAATAGGCCATATGAGAAATTTAACCAAGTCATTTCCACTGAACCACTGCACAGCTTTAAGACCCTTAATCCCATAGCTAGTAATGAGCTTAACAGGGTTTTGTATTTTTTTAATGTATGTTTTGTATTTCATTATGATTTATGTAATTGCTTGTCAGTATTTTAATTTAATACATGGACAATGTGAAATCAGGAAAAACAACATGTTTTTGTCTAACTAACATTTTTGTTACATTTTTTTAATTTTTAACAGTCTAGACAAATTACCACATACTAATTTTAGGTCAAACTTTAAAACCTGAAGAGGGTTGCTTCTTACAGCCCACATAAAAGTCATATTAAATCGGTGGAGTTTCTGAACATCTACACTACAGTCTCTCCTCATGACACAACGAGTTTCAGCTTCGTCCTACAAGCAGACACGGGTGCTTGTTTCAGAAGGCAACAAATCTGCTATTCGGTGTTCATCTGTGGTAAATAGTGGAGTAAGTGGAGGTCTCGGAGACAGGAAGTGACAGGGCTTAAAGGCCAACTGAGAGAGAGCCTGTATCTCCACTCCAGGGGCATGTAAAGCTCCTCCAGTCTGTAGGATTTTAGCCGTAGCTGTTTATTAAGTAGCACTTCATGGTTCCCAGCTGTCTCAATGGGGTCTATGGGAGCTAATAAGATTCAAAAAAGACTCTGATCATTGACAAATATGTTGCTTTATAAAAAAAAAAAAAAAAAAACATTTTAAGAATATTACACAATGTTTATTTCACATAGACAAAAGAATACGAAATATTATAACGTTCTTATTTAAATAGTCTTAACAATTGTTTAACATACTGCAGTTATGATTTGTGGGATGTGGGAGACCCATTTTTTGATAAATACATCATCTATGCAGAGCTAGTCTTCAAGAGATCAGTGAATGGAAAAACACCTGAACTGCAATGCTTGGTTTTATTATGTGTGTGTGTCTTGTAACCAAAGCCCACAGAAGTCTGGGTGGAATGTGAAGGCAGGGTCTGTCTTTGAATGTCTATGTTCCTTGTGACAGCACATTCTCACATCTACAGTACTCACTCCACACTAACTTATTCTACAACGAGGATTACGTTTTTGAATGCTGATATGTGTGGTATGATCACACAATGTTTATGGCTGTCTTCCACTGAGGGCTAACAGCTGGTGTTGACCTCTTCGCTGTGACCTTTTCTGTGTTACTGGCACTGCTACTAGTGCTGTGACTTTAAAGACTTCTGCTGAAAAATATTTTTCTGCTATTTGGACCAATGTGAAAGAAGATTTTTGCTAAAAGATCAAGGACAAGTTTTTCAAGTGCCAAATTTCTTCAGTTCTTGGGTAGTGGACTCTAGATCTTTGGATCCTACCGCATGTCTTATTGACATGACATGTTTATACAGCCCTGACATGTAGAAAGTTTCCTGCTGACAACAAGTGCTGTTATGAACATGTTTCCTTTCTGCTGTGTCCTACACTGCCTGCTGTTTCACTAGACTGCCAGTTTTCCACAGTAATAACAACACAGTACATGCACATTATGTTTTATGTGCTTCGGGGTAAAAATGAATGATTGAATGAATGAATGAATGAATGAATGTCCACAGCTATGATGTGCATGGAGGAGTTTAACTTTTTCCTATTATCCTCAACCTCAATCCCACTCCCTGTAAATCAGATAAAGCCACTTACAAAAGTCTGATTCTCAGCCATACACTCTTCCGCATGCTCTACTTGCCCAGGTTAATTAGGAGTCACGCACATTCACCGCACTTCTGGGTCTGATTAGTCTAGACTCGTTAAACCGTCTGACCCTCTTGACCTTTGTGCTTGCTGCTATTAGACCCTGGCGGGACAGCCGAAGCACGGTGGTTTAGCAAGGAAGAAAGAAAATGGGTGAAAGAAAAAAAAGCCAGTGGCCTTTGTTGTCAAGTACGTTGGCCGACCTTTTAGGTCAAACTACTCTCAAGGCCTCGTCTTAAACTAAGAGCAATAAGCTGTGTTGTAAGAGTTATTAGCAGTGCCAGACAATGCAGACTGTAGATGTGAACACACAATTCCCCATTGCTTCCCGTCCTTCTAAACAGAACACATATTTAAACATGCCAGAGTGGATGATTAGCATGCTAGCATTACTCAGCATATATTTACAATGATGATTAGCATGCTAGCATTACTCACAGCATATATTTAAAAGATGATTAGCATGCTAGCATTGCTCACAGTAAATTTAACCCCCACGCCCATCCCCCTGCCTCAGGTAATCTCAGGGGAGTCTTTGGTGAGGGCAAACGTCAGTGGAATGTCAGACTAACGCCGCTCTAATGCTGAGCCTGACATGAAGGGTGAGGCCACAAGAATTTGTCGAACTTATTTTGTTTTGTTGTTTTTTTTTTCCTGAGTGGTGGAGGTCGTGAGCAGGCAAGGGGACGGCGCGAGGTCACGTCAAGTCAAATCACGTCACTCCGCCTCCGCTCCCGTCCTGCGGCCTCGAACCCTGAACCGGCGGCCGAGAGCTTTGCATTTCTGTGGCGCTGCTGCCAGGAGTTTTGCCAAAGGACCCATTGTTCAATCTCTCATCACGATGTCTAACTGAAGGCGGTGGCGCGCTGCTAGAAGACAAACGGAGGAGGGGCGGCGACCGTCTTACACAACGGCACACGTGCCTGCGTGGTTTTGACGTGAATAGGCCACCGTGCTGACAGCTAGTGCTGACAGCCCGTGCTGACAATAACGCGGAGAAGGAAGAATTAGTAACGCAAACGCCATCACAACACGTCCACGTCTCATGGATATCTTTTTGGCGACAAAGGGCTCCAGGCAGGCCTGTGCCATATTAAACCTGGTGCCACAATTTAGCAAGGACTTCAGGTCTGTCTCACTGAAACAATAGTCACTGTGTGTGGAGCAGTTCTTATGAACACATTTTATAGCAAGGCCGGAGCCTGGCTGGAGTGAGTGAATGAGTCTGAGTGAGCGTGTGTGTGTGTGTGTGTAGGCATGTGTGACAGAGACAGAGCCTTTAAGGTAAAACATACCACTGAACTTGGATTCCATTTAAACTGAGGGCATCGTAACTTTAAAAGCTTTTCAAAAGCATCATAACTTTGATGGACAGTCCTAATGAGAGGGCAGAATTAATGCACGCTGCGGCCTTGGAGCAAACTGGATTTCTGTTTGCAGAAAGGGGTTATTCTTCAAGTCTACTCAGTCTGACTTCTAGGATTTACAATGATCTTCCTGTGGAATAAAATTTAGCGTGAAAGAAGCCAAAACTTTTTTTCATTTACATCACAAAAAAAGTCGTCCAATAAGTCCACATGACAACGCTGCACGACCATATTATATCTGTGCTCTAGTGTATTTTCATCTGTACGATTATATCTTCCAGTGAATATAATGATTTTGGACAGCACCACTGCAGTCAGCCTGAACGTACACGTCCTGTGTGCCAGCCAGAAGAAGCACACGTGCCAACCACGTGTGATGCCAGCCACAACACTACCGTGTCCCACAGGGCTGGGATGGTGAGCACTAGTGCATGCACCACAGATGAACAGTGCCGTTGAGCTTGCTTTATTTGGAAATGGACGTCTGTTGAGTCACAACCAGCGTTCCAAGGGGACGTGACCAATTCTTGCACTTTTGTAACAGGATTATGTAAGGGTCTATTAAACCCTTCACAATTAACGCCCCTTATTGCTCCACATGTCGCTGGGATACGTCCGGATCCAGATTCCCATCCACAGCTATTACCTGATTATGACACTTAATGAGTATGCACTTGTGTACTATTAAAGTATGACATAATGAACATGTGTTAGAGTGCAGGAACATGAGTTGACAGCATGTGAATTTCATTTATTTTATTTATTTTTTTAACTGGCTAGTGTTCAAAACAGCCTCTTGTTCTCCGGCACGCCCTGGTTTAAGGTGGAGTGGTGGGACCAGAAGTGCCAGCACTCCTGAAGACCAGTGACAACTGGTTTGACTAAGACAGTAGGACAAGAAGAAAGAGATGACCAAGACACAAACACGAGAGAAAACGAGTGACTAAGGCGCAAAGACGAGAGTAAACAACTAGCTAAGATGTGAAGACCACATCACCCTGCCATGCGGTGTAGTGTGTGTACACAGCAGTTCGGCTTGGGGTTCTAGATAAGGTGAAAATTCCTGAAATGTGAAGTCTGAGTGATTACCAAGACAGGGAACCTAGATTCACCTTCCTGGTGAACATCACACTGGGATTATGGTTAGCCCATGTATACTGGGTAGTGTTAGCCAGAAAAGGTCACTGGCAGGATAAATACAGTGCGGTAACTGAACCGTGATATAGTTGTGTGGCTTTGGCACTGTAGCATATTGGAATTGAACCGAAGTAGTTCCTTTGAAGTTCAAGCGTAGTCATTTTAAGGGATGTACGTTCATATTAAGAATGCTATGTATGAATAACAACCCTTTTATGCCTAGAACAGTTTTTGATGGATCAAAAGTTATTGGACAAATGGATAATAATTCAAAATAAATTCGAGGGAGACAGTGAAAATTATTTAGTATATTATTAAGACATAAGAATGGTTTGATGAGTTTAGCAGTAGAACATTATCTATAATGTCGATATAAAAATGTCAAATACCATCATTAAAGAGAGAAATATACCAATATAACTTCAGAGGGTTTACCGTAAAGGCTTAAAAACCTATAAGGTTTTGGCTTGAAAGGTTAAAGGACAAAGGAGGAAATTGTAGGACATTGTGTGGATGTATTTGTGAAGTTGATTTGTCAAAGATTTACTGTTCAGTAAGCAGAATTTAGTCAATGTGTGCAGCACAGATTCCTAACTTTATAGAGATATGGCATCAGCAATCTATTTAACTACTGATGTTTAATTATGCAATATTAAAGTCAAGTGTGAGAGGCAGATTGATAGAAAGAGAGAAAGTGAGTGAGTGAGCATGAGAGAAAGCGAGGGAATAACTGAGAGACAGATAGAGAGAGAGAGTGGATGAGTGAGAAAGAGAGACTGCGTGAGTGAGAGTGGGTGAGTGAGAGTGTGAAAGAAAGAGAGAGTGAGCAAGCAAGCTAGAGAGAGAAAGAGAAAGAGAGGTGGAGAGGGAGAGAGATGAGGAGAGGTAGAGATTTGTCCAAACCTAACTCGACTCTGTCTGTTCGAGTATATCAGCCCCACCTCCTCTAGAATCACCTCAGCAGCTGAAGAGATATTCCATGGTGACTTAAAATTCGACTACTTTAAGGTATCTCAGTATGCCAACGTGTCGTGAGCGCACACTCTACGGCAAAAAACTCTGTCTACGTAGACAGCTCACTACGTTTTGGGACAGAACTCTAGTCTCTCACTCCGAATTCGCCAAACATTGACCAGTCAAATGTCATCGCATATTGGCACAATCCCCCACCATTAGACAACCATCAGGTGTCACCGTCACATTAGATCACACCTGCTAGGACTTATGACAGTCCTAAAAAACACACGCCCAGTTGTGAGGGGACAGCAGATGAAGGAGACCATGACATTGTCACCCTTATCACTACGAGAGACCACAGATGTACATAACAGTGGAGTTGGTGAGAACAGAACTTCACTCACCCAACATGGAGCTACATAGTAGACAGTGTGTTGAGCCAAAGTGTTTCACCTTCTCGGTAAATAACAAGCATCTCTCCAATTTTTCAGGAAAAAAGAAAAAAACATTAGGGACTGGCCAAGACTGTGGCTCAGTTTGAATGCCATTTAACGTGCGTGGTAGTTGGTGAAGGAAGGCTGAATGTAAATAGCAGTGAATCCTTCCTGCTTGGCAGAGACTCTCCCAGGAGCACATGGGTGTCTATGGGGCTGATACTTCCAGCCACTGCAAGGATTTTCAACCAGGAACCAAACACAAATAGTTTACTTAAGGCTTTAATTTACTTTGTCCAGTTTCTTAAAGTCTCCGAAAAGAGAGAGCTGTATTACCAAGTGCTCTGGTTTCCATATGGTTCGTGTGAAAAGGTACACGTAATCTTTAAAGTACGGCCTTTTGCTTTTCTCAATGTCATTTACATTCTAATTCAGTATCCTGATTGGGATTGGAAACGTTTTCATTGTTTATATGTCAAGTGTGACTTATAGTGGTCAGTAACATGGATGTTAACAGCATAAGGAATATGGATGGACCACGGCCTGTATACACAGTCCCCCACGGTCCTCACTGTAGACCACACAGTCCACCCATCTACACAGAATATGATTCCTGCCCACTCGAGATTTCTAAGCGGAGTTGGAAACTATGAACCATGATGAGATTTTCCGTTTTTTAATTTTTCCAAAACAAGAGAAACAGCCTGGAAGTGAATTCTTTCCTCTGGATATTCACCGAGACATTCAACCACCCCCCCCCCCCCCCCCCCCACCACCACCCTTCATTCCCCCCCACTTTTCTCTTTCGTCTTGCCCTCACCTGCTTGGAAGCATTCATTTGAAAGTAGTGGAACATTTGACTAAATCGCTGAATAACGAGCTCCCCTTAGAAGCTGTGCTTATTTGGGCTAGGAATTATTATTTAAGGGTGCCTGGGTGGTGTTGACGGTTTTCCGATCTGAAGGGGCTTCATGGGTCGGCACTGTGGCTTCACAAATAACAGCAGACCAGAGCCTTCCTGCAAGAAGTATGATGCAGGAATCGAAGGGTCACTGAGCTGCGGAAAACTGCCAGACCAGCACAGGAAAAACTTCATCAAAAACTTTATTAACCTTTTGTGAACACATCTCTGCGTGCCCTGTGCTCCAGGGTCATGGCCAGACAGCTCAGCCTGCGTGAGTAGTCTCTCCAGCTTGGTTCATTTCCTGCTCACCCGAGCCCCTTGGAGATGTGGAGGACAGACGCAAACAGCAGGATGACGAGAGCTTCATCCTCAGCCCTTAACCACCCATCTTCTCCACCCTCAGCCCCTAATCCCCACCTCCTCCATCCTCTCCAGACCACTAGAACCAAGCACTTGGCAGGAAACGGAGATGGTGCCACCTTGAGCGGTTTCTGTCTCCCTGAGCCGCTTCCAGACTGCAAAGGCAGACGGGAGCACAGCAGCAACCTCGGACACTCCCTCACGAGAGACCACAAGAGGCCACAGCCCAGTCTAGAAGAACCATACAGAGCCTGTGAGATGAGAACAGACCGAGGGCTGAGGGTGGGTGTGAGGGTGAGGGTGGGGGTCGAGGTGCTGGTGGGTTTGAGGGTGGGGTGAGGGTGATTGTGGGGGTGGAGGTGAGATCCGGATGGGGGGGATCTGGGATCTGATGTTCAAGAGGAGCACACAGAGAATTACATGACTTCAACACTTAATGACTGTGTGCATTAGAAACAATACTGTATATATCCTGAATCACCCTGGATATATATATATATTAGTGCTGTCAATTCCAGGTGCCGCGATTAAAAGTCCTCACCAGGATTTTGTTCAAGCTTGCTAGATTTTCTAATTAGCAATCCAGGTAAAATTAGTGGAATCAACACAATCCAGGAAGCCTGAGCAAAATCCTGGTGAGGACTTTTAATAGCGGCACCTGGAATTGACAGCACTAATATATATATATATATAAGCTATGAAATATGATATAGCACATGTTAAATGTACACTCTTTTGTTTCAGTCAATCCACTTAGGTAGGAAACATTGCTTTCTAATCATAAATAAACAGCCCTTTGTTGAACAGAAAAGCATATCTGATAATGGGGCACTGGTATTTTTTTTCATGCTTCCCTGTAAGTGTGCAGCAACAATATCTATGAATCTATCTGTAGATCAACTGAAAACACAGCTAATGTCTGCCCTCTTAGGCCAGCCTATAAAGGGGACATTTAAAACTTCAGAAAACGTTTTTTAGTACAGCAAGTGTGTGTACAATTACTATTTATTGTAAAAGCAATATTAACACAAACCACGGCAGTTTATACTAATAGAGTAGGTGTTGTAATTTGTACCTTGCACTTACACTCTGTGAACGCACGTGTTCAGGTGCGCATGCGCGGTAAAAAGCGAGGCTGCGATAACGTAGTCTCGTGCACGGGGAAAACGTTGGGAGTAATTTCGGCAGATTCCGAGTTTTTTACTTTTTTGTAATCATGTAATGGGTCAGATAGCGGAATAAGTTTGCGCGTAAAAGTCAACGTGATGCTACACGCAGACTCCCCACAATATAAGGTACAGTAACTTGAGTGTCACATTTCAAGTGACATAACGTGAAGGCGGGTATTTTGAACATTATACAATGAATAAACGCATAATCCACTAGGACGGAATACTGCGAGTGGATAAATAGCTCATTTAGCGAGATTTACGAGCCGATCACTAAAACTACTGAGAATAGGTACGTTGATGACAGACACACGAATTAGTGCGTGATGTTATTCCCGGGCAGCTACTCCGTTTGCAGGAACACGCAGCTTCAGGATTTACTCTTCCCAGCGTTTCCTTCAAGATAAAACACCATAACGCTTTAAAACCCCAGCTGCTTTCGCCTTTCATAACACTGCCATGTTTAGTTTCAGTTTTGAAGCCCCCACCCTGTTACATGCGCAGATAAAGGCAGGAAGTGTCCTTTGCACTTTCATCGCCCTGTCTTTGTTATTAAAGGTGAACTCTGTCGTCTCTGCTGCCTGTATGTCGTTCATTACAAGCGAGCAGCCTAATGTTTTATTAACAATATAATGTAAACATACCACAGATATTCACAACTGTCCTGCAATCCACGAGAACCCCACGTCCCTTATGTAACGGTCCCCTCCCCTTAGGTTCACGCAATTTAGGCTATCAGTGAGGCTGACGGAGATAGATAACGCTCTTTTACACACACACACACACACACACACACGTTCCTAACGTCTGCTCAGATTAGTTTACACGCCGTACTCCAAAAGTAACCGTAAGTAACCACAAGTAACAGGGTCAAACTTTGCGACGTCAGCCCACAGGTTCTCTCCTCTTCACATCTTACGTTTCACTCCCGGCCTATACAGGTGTGTGCAGGTGCGCCTCTCTCAGCACCCGCCATGGTAGGACACGCCACCGCAAGCCAAGAAGCCGAGCTGCTCAAAGATAGCGGCCTGTCAGAGAAGGTTCCAGCTACTGTGGGCGACGGGCAGGAGGGTCTGAGGGAGCGCGGGCAGTGGGCCAGCAAGGCGGAGTTCCTGCTGGCCGTGGCTGGTCAGATCATTGGCTTGGGCAACGTTTGGCGCTTCCCGTATCTGTGTTACAAGAACGGAGGAGGTGAGAGATTAATCAGAGCTTGTGCTCATTTGTTTCTACTGTATCCTGAAGGATGTTTATTGAGGAAAGATGCATGTGGTAACAGGGTTTTATGTCATGTCATGTCCTACTCAGAGACTTCATAAACTTTTATGATATATGGAAATTGACATTTACTGCTGCTCATTTAGGAAATTATACGTATTATTGCACATTTCATACATGACCTACTGTAAAGCAGCAGGAGTTGAGAGGCATATAAACTCACTCACGAAACTTTACTTGGATATGGGTTGTTATTACATACATGCCATGTATACATACGACATGCCAGCAGGGATCATTTGAGACAAATCATCTTCTCTCCAGTTTAGTCCAGAGTGTTAAATCTGGATACACTGAGCTGTCTTGCCGTGTTTCTCTAGGTGTGTTCTTCATTCCCTACCTGGTCTTCTTGGTGCTTTGTGGCGTTCCTCTCTTCCTCCTGGAAACAGCGCTGGGCCAGTACACCACCCTGGGAGGAGTGGCTGCCTGGAGATCCATCTGTCCCTTGTTTGGAGGTAGCAGACTCAAGCAGCCTCTCTCTCTCTCTCACACACACACACACACACACACACACACACACCGCCGTCCACCAGGATAGAGGGGATTATGACGGGCGTATTTTTAGAGCAGCCAGGATTCGTTACAAATTTCTGAACATGCAAGAAGATATTACGTATTGTCATATTTAGAGTTGTGTTTGGTATTTTTGCCAGATGCTCTGGGGGACTCATTCATAAAAGTGCTTAGTCATGCTGAGTCGTGCTGGTATCCTGACAGAAGTGAGTGTTATCTGCGCCAGGGACGCCTCATCTTAAGAGTCCTTGAAATTCTTTCAAGTTCAGCATGGTTTAGTTGAAGCTCCCTATTAAAGGACCATATGCAGAATACTTTATATATAACCTAAAATCATGTATAGATATTCTCACTCGTTACCTATGAAAAAGACCAATGTCTTAATATCACATGATTTAATTTACATTAGTTAGCACATTATATTACACACACACACACACACACACACACACACACACGTGAGTGAGTAACACTTTGATTGCATATCTGATGAAGTATCTTTGTCCAAATATCCTCTTTCAGTCCTTGTCCTACTCAGTTCTTGGAGCTGATGTTTTGGTAGCAGGGACACTGGGACAGAGTAAAGGTCCGAGTGAAACTGACGTGGGCCAAATAGCGATGGCGAGATGATTGGGTCAGATCACCTCCAAAGCGCCAGGTCTTGTGTTGAATGTGTTGCAACCAGTATGTGGTGTTTAGTGTTCTACTGGTGAGTCATGGACCATGTAACAAAGGAAGAAGTTGTTCTGGTTTGATATAACCCAGCTTTCCTTTCCATCATGTGGGCAGCTGAGTGCATGTGTATTGTGTCCCTGGGGAAGAGAAGTGTTGGGTTCATGTGGATGGTACTTTGACATGTACCATCCACCTAAACATTGCTGCAGACCACGTACACCCGTGCATGGCAACAGTAATGCTGCATTCAGTGGCCCAGTACAGGTTTCTCATTGGCCGGTGCCATGCAGTGAGGTCCAGAACCATGTTTAATTCTGATATCAGGCTGGGTTTTTTATTTTTTTGCATCTTTTAAAATGTATTAATTTATTGATAATAACAAAGGAGAGACAGAATTGCTGAGTTTTTTGCAGACACTAAAACACCCAATTTCCGAAATTATGTGTCTTTTGTCAATTCGTAACACATAGCAGACGATGCTTCACACACAACAGGCAAAACATTTCACACTTTTGGAAAAAGCGCACACTTCAACCAAAACTCTGGCAACTCTTGCAAAAACCATATTTTTGCATCCAAACGCTACACACAAATGTCAGATTATTAGATTGTCAGAGGTCACACATATACATGAATATTCACAAATATTGAGGTTATTTCTGTATATATTCTGTACATTTACACCATAAAGTAAAATGCAATAATAAGGGGAAGATTTTTTTTGGTTTTGCATGAACACTTCAGCAACACAGATGACAACAAACCTGGTTCATCCCCCTGGTGATGGAGAATGAGTGTGTTGTGCTCTGTGTTGAAGAAGGTGATGATGTGCACAGTGTTGTAGGGACCAAGAGTGGCATGATGATGAGTGGCAAATTCATAGAGCAGTTGTTTCACACTGTCACTGGCCCAGTCTGGATAGACTCACTGAATGGATGTTGCTGATGGTGACGTGGTCAGTAATGATGTGCTGTTGTAGTTGTCGGAAACGTATGCAGTTCTGGGGTGGATAGCCGTCTTCGTCCCCCAGCACAGGTAGTCTAGTAGCGCAAAAACATGATGTAGTATGTATAGAGGGGTAGTCTAGTACATGATGTAGTATGTATAGAGGGGTAGTCTAGTACATGATGTAGTATGTATAGAGGATGGGTCTACTTATCTATTCTCATTTTAAAAATGTCTGGATGATGCTACAGTGTAGCAGCACAGATAAGGTTGGACCCTTTGCATCCAGAAAGCCCAACGCATGCTTGACCACATGGTCAACCAGAGTGGCTCTGATCTCATCCATTATGGTTGCTCATCCTCTTCCTCATTCTCGTACTCTTCATCGTCATCTCTATGCAATATTGAACTCCAGTGATGTGCACACCAAGATTTACCAGGTCAATAGATAGGCTACATGGGTTAGTTGTTTCCAAAATTGTGCTATAAGTATGACATTTTGTGTCTTAGCATCTGCAAAAAAAACTGTAAGTTAATATGTTGTTGTCTGGATTCTCTCTGTTTGCCAAAGTAGATCAACAATCTGTTTTAAGTGCACTTATTTTAAATTTAAATGTCTATGAAGTAATTGGCATAGGCAAGGGAAAAAAAACTTGTTTAACAAAAAAGGGCGATGCCGTAAAAAATAGATTCCGATGATCTCAAATGGCATTTCATCGGCCGATTAATCATCCATCCGTTGAATTGGTCAGCCACTATTCCACACTGCAGGAATTATTAAAGAACAGTTTGAGTAACGTGACAGAGTTCAGAATGGTTGATTTAGCCTCTAAACTCCTGAAATCTAAATCCGATCAAACATCTGTGGGATGTGCTGCAAAAACAAGTCCAATCCATGGAGGTCTGACCTCTGAACTTACAGGATGTAAAGGATCTGGTACTGATATCTTGGTGCCAGATACCACAGGACACCAGGGGCCTGCAGGAGTCCCCATGGTTTGACGCGTCAAAGCTGTTTTGGCAATATTAGACAGATGGTTTAGCTGTTATGATAATTGTATGCATATGCGGTGTATGCAGTTAGAGAAAGAGGCGTAGGGAAATTCTGAGGAATATTGATCAGAGTAATTTGTACACTTGATCACTCAAGCAAACAGATTTTTTGTAGTATAAGGTTTAAACTCAGATGTGCAGGACGTCACAGCAAATCAAAATGAGAAGCAGGAAGAAGAAGCCGTGGCAGTACTCTACATATTTATGAAATAAAACTACAGAATGGGATTAAAGTAATGAGAAACTGATAGACGTTGCAGAAAATGGAGCCAGATGCAGGTGTGATGCGTGCACATGTTTTTTGTAGGCCTGGGCTACGCCAGTCAGGTGATGATTCTACACGGATGTGTGTACTACATCATCATTCTGGCGTGGGCTCTTTTCTACCTGGTCAAGAGCTTCCAGACACAGCTGCCCTGGACCCACTGCAACAACACTTGGAACACAGGTACAACACCTTGAACACAGGAACAACACCTGGAACACAGGTACAACACCTGGAACACAGGTATAACACCTAGAACACAGGTATAACACCTAGAACACAGGTACAACTGCTGATCACCTGATCATTCACAGATACTGTGCTTCTGTCGAAGAATACACATGTGAACAGGGAGTAGGGAATATCATACCTCCTACAACATGCCTCAGAGCAAACAAGGATTTATACCTCAGGAACGTATGGAGAGCATATTCGTTTACTTTTGATGTGGTTCTGGGCAATAGATCACTTTGGTTTCTGCGCCAAGATAGTGATGTATTGACGTAAGAAGAGTCAATTGGTACTATGAG